>NC_133617.1:664910893-664990893 GCF_048593235.1 Sminthopsis crassicaudata
GATTTTACTATGTTGGAAAAGCTTTCAGTATGGGCCTGTTGTGATGTTCTATGTTCTATTCATCTGAGGATTATGATGGAGAAATTGTTCACTAGATAGTTGACCTCCAGATTATGAAATTTTTTAGGCTTTAACATCTCATAGAGCCAGTCTGCCAAATTGTAGAGGATTGTAATCTGATGTGATAGGAAGAATATTTGATGACTTATTACATCTCAGTCTTCCTCAACTTTCCTTTTAGCCTTCCTGCCTTTGGGCGAGTTACATATAATTCTCATTAATTCTGCCTTGATAATATCTTTTGCATCTCTAAACTCATATGACCAGCATTCTAATTCATTCTAGTTCTTATCACCTTTTATTCAGACTACTTCATGGTTGACAAATTGATATTCTTAAAGCTACAGATATGACCATGTTGTTTCCCAATCACTACTACTACCCTGCCCCCAAGAAGCTTCAGTGGCTTCCTTTTGCTTTTAGAATAAAATGAAAATTCCATTTGCCTAAATGTCAAATGCCCTTCATAATCCGAGTCCATACTATCTTTCTAAATTTATTTGACATTTTACTTCGCTCAAGCATGCATCAACTCCAGCCACATTGCCCTGTTTTGTGAAATCATAGGATTTGAGAATTGGAAGGAATCTCAACAGCCATCTAAGCCAATAAGATCCAAAATGACAAATGGTCATTCTAGACAAGCCAGCCTAGCTAAAGTAGAAAAGAAGCCTGAGGGAGAGAGAGAACTAGCATATGTTAGGATAGTCAAATCATCATTGCTGCCATCATCTTCCCTCAGATCCTGATGAAGAAAAACCACCATCCTGAACTCTGAGTCTTGGGTATAGCAGTCATTGCAATTCAGGGTCCTCAGACATCATTTTGGGAAGTAAGATTATACTGACCTAGTTATTACTCCTGCACACACTGTAGCCACAGTTACCAAAGATCCAGAAAAGCAAGTTCTACTTCAAGGTATTTTATCAAAAGCTTTTACTAAAATTGAAGATATATCTGTATGTGTGTATATATAGTATGTGTATACACACCCACACCCACATATACATACATATGTATATATACACAATACAGATATTTACAGAGTACATACACAGCAGAAAGAGAGCATTTCTAATTTAGTAATCCTGTTTAAAAAACAAATGTAATTAGGCATGTTCTTCATTAAACCATGCTGGCTATTTGGAATCATTACTGCCCTTTCTAGATGTTCATTATCTCATTAAAGATCTATTCCAGAAGTTCCTTTGAAATTATACTACTGGTCTGTAGTATACAGAGTCCTCTTTTCTCTTGTTACAAATTGGGTCCTTTGTCTTTCATTAATTTTGTGGTCCTACTCTTGTTTTCACAGTTTTTCTGATAATACTGACAACAGTGACTCGGCATTAGAACTGCTGATTTCTTTCCATATCCAAGGATAGTTCATGTGAGCCAAGTGACTTGAATTCATCTAAGACAACTAGATCTTCTGTTGTTATCGCCTTACTTATCTTGGTATCAGTTCTTTTTTTAAACTCATCTTTGTTTTCCAATGAAATTTTCAGTGAATTTCCAATTTAATTTCCAATGAAAAAGTCTTAGATCTTAATGAAGAAACTAGAAGTAGTGGCAGCTAGGTGGTGCAGTGGATGAAGCACTAGCCCTGATGTCAGGAGGACCAGAGTTCAAATGTAGCCTCAGACACTTAACACTTCCTAGCTGGGTGACCCTGGGTCACTTAACCTCAATTGCTTCAGGGAAAAAGAAAAATAAACCAAAAGTAGCAGAGTTCATTCTTCCTTGTGCATATGTTCTGTCATGTCTCTTCTATCTCCGTGCATTTGATCTTACTCTCCCTTCTACTTTTAGAATCCTTATTTAAAGCTTAGAGCAAAAGCCACTTCTAACTTTTTAGATATTTAGTGTCCTCTTTCCCCGTTTTCCAAAATATCTTGTATTTTTATATACACAGATATGTAAATATATATGTGTGTGTGTCTGTGTATGTATCTTATTCACATAATACATAGTAGATCTAATAAGTATTGCTTAAAGTGATTTGAATTGAAACTCTAGATCCTTTGAAGAAGTTGTAATCAGTGGCAGTGTCAACGAACTTGAAGAGAGGCCTAATAGTTAACAGTAATAGAGTACCTCTTATTTGAGCTAAGTAGAATACAGCCATCTATCCCTTCCACATCACAGGGGTGGGAGGGATGTAGGGGAAGGGGATAAAGGGGTATGTGGGGTTATGGGTGTGGTGCCCCCTAGCAATCTGGAAAATCCAAGAAAAACTTTTTGGCCCTCCCTTTGTATCAAAGAAATCTGATTTTTTTTTTTTTTTTAATGGTGTGTTTATAGTATTTTATTGTAAAATTTGGGTTAAGTATTTAACCATAGGCTCTGTCATTTGCTGGCCTTCACATATCATCTATGACTTCTGTAGAGCTCCCCAAAATTCCTACTTGATTTCTTATGCCAATTTGGGATAAAAAAATCACAGTGGAGAAAGTTGCAATGTGGAAGGAATAACCGTTAAGTCTCATTCATATGGTAATTAATCCTGTGGCCATTTTCTGTCCTTATGCTTTTAGAAAAGTTATTCAAATCTGCATAGGCAGGACTTCTCTGAGACATTTTGCAAAGGGAGCAACTTTTATTTTCTCAATACCACTTACTTCATTGTCACTGTCATTTCAGTTATTAACTTGTTTCAGTGTTGTCTGCCAATAACTGTAGTTTCTGAGTGGAGCACATTTGCGTGTACTAGGTATTATTTTAGCAGTTCAAGGCAGTTTCTTCTAATGTCATCGTATAAATTTATTTGTTTCATATTGAAAAGCCCCTAATTGGTTTGTTTTTCTTTTGATAAATCTGCTTATTGTTAAGCTTCACGAGTGACCCACTAACCTCAGCTGGTATTCTCTTAGCTTGTTATCCTTACTTTTAGGTATAAAGCATAGTTAGGCAGTCTATATATGAGTGGCTTACAAAGAATGAAATAGAAAGTATATGCATAGGTCTTTGGTGGTGGTCTTTGTTTTCTGAATATGATTAATTATAATATAGCATGTTCTTTACAGTCTCCAGAGGTTTTGCTGTGATGAAAGCCAAAAAATTTTCCTTTCCTTCACTACAGGATATTAATGGCCCCAACTGGTAGAACTATTCTAAGTTGCAGACAGCTTGATTTATCTAAGCTCTGTCTGTTCAGCAATGGTTGATAATTCTTTATTGTAAAAGAAGTTTGTGATTTCTTTTTCAGGATCAGCTTAATAATAAAATGAGCCGTACTTGTAATGTGTAGTGGCTACTTATGGGCAGGTCCCCAAAGTTAGAACTTGTGTCTTGTGGTAGCAAGGAACATAAGCTTGTCTAGAAACACCAAGGTGCTAGTGAGCAGTTTCAGAGGAGACTCCTTCAAAAATACGGGGAGCTTTTCTACTTTGTTACAGTTGAGTAAAATGAAGCTCAGTTGAGAAGTGAGCCTCCCAGGGTCTCCTTTGGTGACACATCTTGGCATACAGCCCAGGGTGTCTGATTCTTAGGCTAGCATCATGAACTTGCAGAGGGGAAGACGATGAGATGGAACTTTTATATAAACATCTGTTTGAATAAGGGATTCTTTTGTGCTTTTTAAAAATACACTTAAAAAAAAAAACTTAAGAAAATGATTGGAGTACTGGTTTACCCAGCCTAATGTATTTCTCACAATTGCTCTGCCAGAACACCTGACTTAACACCAACATCGCAAATTGGCTGATCCCAGCCCATCTCTGAGCAGACTGATACTGCCTTGTTATTTAATGGCTTGTTTCACTTTGTGATGTTTACCAGTTTTTGCCAAGGATTCACTGAGACAGTGCCATGCTTGAATGTCAGTTGCTGCTTGCACCCAAAGATCAAAGGCTGTTAGTAGCTATTACTAAACCACAAATTTGCTTTTAGTTAAGTCCTGACCAAGTCCAGAACTATTAAGGTGAAAATTTTATTTATTTGACCTAGATATACTGTTATCGCCCTTCCTTTTTGAAGTTAGCCACATTTGTAAATTATCCTGAGCATAAAGATCATTATGTCTCTTAGTCTTTTGCATCTTGGTTACATTTACAGATTTGTTTTCAGAGGAATAGCTTTAGGTCTCTTGTACAGGCCAGTTAAAAGATTTCTTGATTCTCTACATCTTAGCCTTAGGCATCCCATTGTATTTTTTCAATCTGTGCCTCTCCACATCCTGACTGAATCATCCCAGCATAATTTCAGCACTGCTCACCTTTCCCAGAAGTTGACCTTTCACTGATTCAAACATCATTCAAACAGTAATTTATGAGTTGTTTTTTTTTTTTTTTTTTTTGGTTGTTGTTGTTGTTGTTATGGTTTCATCCTTTCCCCATTTTCCCTATTGTTGTGTCCAAATTGCATAGAGCTTTTTAGTGTTTCTCTGGTTTCTAAATAGGTGACTATTATTTAACAAACTTTTTGTTAAGTTCCTCCTCCTGTATCCAGAGCACTGAAGGTTACAAGTCTGATGGAGGTATGCAACAGAGAGGCACTGAATAAGCAGTTTGGTGTAATGTGATTCTCAGAGAGAGACAAAGTGAAATAAGGTTGTGGGGAAGTGATTACTGACAAGGAGAACCCATTGAAGATTTCCTGGAGGAGAGAATGTTTGTGTTGGACTTTAATAGCAAGTTAGACAAAATTCTGGAGGGAGGACAATCCAGGCAATAAGGTACAAGGATATATTCAGAGTAGAAAACAGATCAGATAGTATGACAGGTAAGGCTAGAGGGATAGGAAGATATCAGATAGCAGTAAGCCATAAATAACCTTGAATAAAGCACAGTTATGTTTATATGTCATGTATATTTTAAATAACCTATATTTCATTACTGTGTTAAAGTTTTCAATGCACTTTACTTATAACCCTGTGCAATAGGTAGTGTGACCTTTGAGGATCAGAAATCAAGAGCTGAGATTTAAACTTAGCTCTTTTAAGACCAGTGTGCTTTTCAGTAGACTATGGTGCCCCTCTTAAATATACTTTATATTTATTTGTTTCATTGCTACTTGAGATGCTAATATTTGTGTATATGGGCGCATATGTGCATGTGTATGTGTGTATATACACAGACACATACAGAGTCTGGTTTTAATTGGTCGATATTCTAATTAGGTAAGGATCTGTCTGGAAATAGCATTCTTGAGCAAGTCTATTTAATAATCCCTGATTTTTCTGAACCCCCATGAAGATTTCATTTTAAATCGTAATTATTGGTTTAAAACCCAATTAGGATTTATTTGTCTGATAGGATAGTTATACATTAGTAGAATTTGTACATTGATGACTAGACAGCTTGTCATCCTAGGCCACAAAAGTAGCAACTGTTTTTAAAAGGTTTGGCCAGACTTCAGATTTCCCATTCTTTCCATCCCATGTTATATGGAATTCACACGATGCCATTTAATTACTTCAGTCTTTCTTGTAAAGGAAAAAAGGATCTTTACCAAGATTTCAGAGATATTAGCAGTTGTGAATTTTTATTCATATAATTTTCATTGTCTTGGAATTTTTATTATTAGCCCCCAAACCTTAGTTTCAAGTCCTATTATTGACAAGTAAAATGTCTTGGACTATTTGAAGAATGATTTTCTGTTTAAAGTGTTTTCTTTATTTCTATGATTTCTATGAGATAATTTTGGGGGAGTCTGGAGCAATGGTTTCATTAATATATA
Organism: Sminthopsis crassicaudata; assembly: GCF_048593235.1. Lineage (NCBI taxonomy): Eukaryota > Metazoa > Chordata > Mammalia > Dasyuromorphia > Dasyuridae > Sminthopsis > Sminthopsis crassicaudata. Next base: position 664,916,633 of record NC_133617.1, read on the forward strand.
GTATTCCCTACAAAGAAACCTCCACTACCAAAAAAGATCAGTAAATGCTCTGACAGTTGCTTGAGTCACTAAGAGGTTATATGATTTGCCCAGGGACAAACTGTCCCATCAAAGGTGGACTCGAACTCAGAGCTGACTTATCAGCTATTGTGTGCTGCTTCATCTTGTCTTGTTGAGTGCTTTTACTTGGAATTGCTAGAGTTGCTTTTTTGGAGTTCAGTTTTTGTATGGTAACCAACTGCAGCATCTTAGCTTTAGAGTAAAGTGTGGATACTCTCTTAAGATAGTATATCATTTGTTTAAAAAATAAAACAAAGCTCTGGGAATTTACATCTGTTCTTACCTTGGCCATTTTTAAAAAGTTGCTCTATGAAAGAGTCAGTTAACTTACCATCTGCCACTATTAACAGCAGTAGCATAACCATTAGAATTATACATGAAGTTATACAGAAATATTTGGAATTATTGAGAGTAGTCCTTGGGTGGCAAATGTCCAAGCCCTCTTAAAAGGACAAAGTTTTATAATAATATTCGTGTAAACATTTTGTTTTACTTTGTCTATCTCCATGTATTTCTTTTCTCCAGTATAGAGCCATCTTTTTTTTGGGGGGGGAATTTAAAGAAAGAAGAGAATAAAATTTGAACAAAACCAATCAATATATCAGGAAAAAAAAATTGACATCATATGCAATGGTTCACACCGTGGTGCCCTATCTCTACAAAGGTAGGCAGGGGAAGGTGTATGTATGTTCTCAAATTTTTTCTTTGGGGCCAAGATATTATTTTTCTGGCTCTTAACTTCACTTTGCCACATTACGTGCAAGTTTTTCCATGCTCTGTATTTATCGTATTTACTATTTCTTAGAGTGTAATAATATTCTGTTATATTTATATATCACAATTTATTTTAAGCTTTTCCTTTTTTCATTGACCATCCTTAATATAAATGTCTGGTAATAGAATCTCTGTGTCTGAGGAACTGAACACTTCAGTCACTTTATTTGAATAATTCTGAATTGCTTTTCAGAATAGTTATGCCAATTAATAGCCATACCAACAATGTATCAGTTTTTAATATAGCTTTTCCACCATTAACTATTCCTTTGTTTTATTATCTTTGCCAATTTGGTGATGCCTCAGGGTGATTTTGATTTGTATTTCTCTTATTAATGATTTGGAGCACTTTTTATGTGGTGGTTAATAGTTTGCAATTTGTATGAAAATTATACATACCCTTTGACAGTTTCTGTATCAGGAAAATGGTTTTTGATCTCTTATATTTCTCTTAATTGTCTATATATTTTGAATATCAAACTTTTATCAAAATGGCTATCAGTTCTGTGCTTATCCTTTCTGGGCCTCAGTTTTTTCATTTTTCATTTATTGGAAAAAAATACAATCTTTACAATCTATACAATACAATACAATAATATTTCTACACTTATTTGATAAGAACTTGGAGAAAACTAAAAAGCAATGTGGCAGAAATTAGGGTTAGATCAACATCTTACATGACCTGATATTATTGTATTGTATTGTATAGATTGTAAAGATTGTATATCTTTCATGGCCACTCCTCTAGAGGATAAATTCCAAAGCAAACAAAGGATAGATGCATTTATCAAAGATTAAATAATTTTGATTGCATGAAACAAAACTAAGAAATATATATAATAAAGAACAGCTGACTAGAGAAAAATTTTATATTAATTATCTTTGATAAAAGTTTGTATGTGGTAGTTTGTATGTTTAACGTATATTGGATTATTTGTTCTATAGGGGAGAGTATCAAGGGGAAGGGAGGGAGAAAAATTTGGAACACAATGATCTGCAAGGGTAAATGTTCAAAACTATCTTTTCATTTATTTTGAAAAATAAAAAAAAAACTGCTTACCATAAAATATAAAATATAAAAGTAATTTTAAAAAGTTCTTATCAAATAGGGAGTTCTTTCTTGAGTAGTTTAACATGAACATTTTGTATTTGTATTTGTATTTTGTGGGTTCCAAAGGGAGAAAATAGCTGTGGGGGGGAAAGCAAAGCTGACCAGGGAGGAAGTGAGAGGCGAGGGAACCAGCCTTGGCAGAGGACACTTTCCTCTGTGATGGGAATCTGGCAGTCGTGACTGAGGGTGCTTCTGAGCTGAAGCGTTAAGACCTGAGTCCTTCAGATGCCAAGGATTGGGTTCTGAGACAGGAGTGCTGGTGCCAGATCTGTTGCCTCATCAAAGATGGTGGGCAAAGAGTGGCATGGAGGGAAGAGCACTAGATCAGAATCAGAAGACTTGTGTTCAAATCCTGCCTCTAATGAATGCCATTATGTGGCTATCAGTTCTGTGCTTATCCTTTCTGGGCCTCAGTTTTTTCATTTATTGGGAAAAAAAAAGTTGGTGGGGAGGGAGATGGGTTTGGATTAAATGATCTTTCAGGTCTCTTCAATTTTGTATCTGTGATCCTTTGTTCGCTATACTACTTCAGATCTCATTGGTTTCCATGGACTTAATTACCTTAATATTAATTTAAATGTCAATATTTCTATCCTGATAATTCCTAATTCTTTCTTACCTGCCTTATCCTTTCAATCTTGCATGTCCAACTACCTTTCAGACATCTTGATTTAGATGTCTACTAAACATCTGAAACTCAGTATATCAAAAACTAAATTCATCATCTTTCCTCACTAAATCCTTTCTCTCTTTCCTACTTTTTCTATTATTAACGAGAGTACCCCAGTCCTCAGGCTTTCAACCTAATGGTCATCCTGGATTCCTCACTATCTCTCATCTGCCATGTCTACACTGTTGCCAAGACTTGTTGATTTCACCTTTGTAACATCTCTCCCATATGGTCCCTTCTCTCCACTAACACTGCCACCACTCTAGTGCAGGCTGTCATTTCCTCACATTTAATTATTCTAACTGTTGTAATGGCCTCCTGGTGAGTCAGCTTTCCTCAAATCACTCCCTATTTGAATCCATCTTCCATTCGGCCACAAAGCTGATTTTCCTAAAGCAAAGGTCTGTCTCTGTTATTCCTTTATTCAGTAGAACTTCAGTGGCTTCCTATTGCCTCCAGGATCAAATGCAAAATTTCATGTCTGGTATTCATAGTCTTTCATAACCCTCTTCAGTACATTAAGGTTTGCAAAGTGTTTCCTTCACAAAAACCTTATGAGATTGATAGTACAAGTATTATTATTCCATTTTACAAATGAGGAAACTGAGGCTCTGAGAGGGCAAATGATTTTCCCAGGGTTGTACAGCTTAGTAAACCTCTAGGGCAGGATTGGGACTTGAATCTCCTGACTCTTACATCCAATACTTTATCTAGCACATTCATGGGTTAGTAGAGAGGAATGAGCTTTTACTCAGAGATATGGGAGAGATTGTTCCTGTTGTTTTATACTCTGCTTCAATTCTAATCCTGCATCCTGTTAGTAAGGGCATATGAAGAACTATACCTGAGTGGCTTTTAAAAGTTTCCATTTTCAACCTAAGGAGGGGAAAACATGTCAGGTAAAGTAAATTACTTTTTGGGGGGCACTTAGATGGCACAGTGAATGAAGTGCTGGCCTGAGTCAGGAAGATCTTAGTTCAGATCTAACTTTAGACTTACTAGCTGTGTGTGTGACCCTGAGCAAGTTAATCCTGTTTGCCTCAGTTTTTTCATCTGTAAAACAAATTGGAGAAGGAAATAGCAAACTATTTCAGTCTCCTTGCCAAGAAAACCTCAAATGGGGTCACAAAAAGTTGGACACAACTGAATTACAACAACAAAGCAAATTACCATCCAAAATATCCCCACATTGAACCTTTTTTGATAATTCAGAGGTAAATGGCAAATAGGTTATGTTTTGTGGTAGTATGAGAATTATTAACCATATTTTATGAAAGAGGAAACTCGGGTTTAGAAAAGCTCATTATTATGATCAGGGTAGTAAGTGAGAGAACCAAGATAGGAACTCTTTCCTTCTGGTTCCAAATCCAGCATTCTTTCCATTACATTACTTTTTTTGTGGTTTAGAAATTCGTAGCTCCAAAAGATTTTTAAAATTTAATATCTATTCTTTGCAACACATTCAGAAAGAACCTGCTGAGAAGTACACATTTTAGAGAACACTGCTGGCACTGTTTATAGAAGCTTCTTCAACTTGTATCAAATGAGTTTCTGGTTGCTTTTTTAAAGGCAGCATCTATTGGAAAACATTTTAGAAAAATTCAGTGTGATTGGCCCTTTATTGGATCTTAATGGTAAAGAAAAAACTGATATATGAAGAATGGGAGACTAAGAGTTGATAATTATTCATGTGAAAAAATTGGTATGTAGGGATATATCTATATGCCATAGTGGTGAACTAAGATTTTTTTTTAATTATTATTATGCTGTTTGGGCATTAGCCATATGAGATCATAGAAATAAGAGATGGAAAAGACCTACTGTATTAGGTCATGTAGTCCATCCCCCTCTGCCAAAGCTGGATTGTTCCCTACAGTATATTTTCCAGGGCTCTGTCCAGTTTTTAAAGTGACTCAACTGATGGAGCTTCCACCAGCATTGGGTTCCCTAATGGTACAAAAGTGTTGTTTTCTGAGATTGCTAACTTTTGTCAGTGATTTATTCTTTTGCCTGATGATGAACAATCACATGAAGTCTACTTTTGAGATTCTACCAGCTGTATTTTTCAGCATTGTTTTAGGAAGGTTAATCAAATGTCATTTATAAAAGACCTGGCTTTTGATCATTTAAATACCATCATTTCTCCATCTGTCTGTCTATCTGATGACCTGAACCTGTGTGCTGCTTTCTGTGTTAATGATACAATTTACAGAAAATGAGAGTTAGAGCCAAATAGGAGCAGTTATTTCTGTGATGTAATTGCATACTGTTTTTTTCACCTTAAAAACACAAATGTTGTTATGACCATAGTAACAAAATATTTGGAAAGTATCTGTAGAGATATTGATCCATAGGGAAAAAGTAGATGTCCCTGTATACTAATTCAGATTCTTCAGTTCCTTTCCTGAAGATGCTGATTATCAGTGGTTTGTCATTGATATTTCTTTTTAAACGGCATCCTTTTGGTATCAGGTTGAATGGATTCAGAAATTGTGCTCAAACCCTGGAAGTGTTTATCTGATTGAAGAAATAGTTAATCATAACATGATTAAGCTCTATCTGAAGAATATAGCATGAAATTTAAAAAATTATAGAGAGAAGTCAATTTTTTGATGAGGTCACATTGGCCAGTCCTATCGCCTCTTATTTATGCTATCTAACTTATTTGATGATTTTGATAATTGTGATTTTAAATATCTTTAGTAATATCATTTTTAGCTTGGGCATATTTACTCCATAGGTCAATAAGCCTTTCTGTTTTTAAAAGTCAGTTTTTCTTTAGTCAATACCACTGTTAAATATTTATCTTTAACTGAACAGGTTTTAGTGTATGCAGTATTATGATTTCATCTCCTTTCCAATGTCAGCCAAAATAGATTTAGTTCTTTTCATCTGTCTTCAATCCCACCAACCCTTGGATCATTTCTTTTGCTTTCTCTACTTCTCCACCCCAGTTTGTCAGTAGTGGGTGTGGTATTGCCTGGAATTGAAGAATAAAATTTTCCAGGTGCAGTCTCACAGCATTTCTTCCCATGAGGCCCTGTGGTCTTCCAGCCCATGCTATAGCTTTGTTCTTTGAAGCTTCACATTAGTTCCAATGTTTTCTTTTGTGTTAGGGTGTTGATTTTTAAATTTATCATGTGTTTATTAATTAAGCACAATATTTGGTACTTGGAGTACTTGGACAAAACTAAACAAATCTCTGCCTATAAGAAGCTTATATTCCACTAGAGGGTTTCAAGTGTAAACAGATATGTAAACAATAGGGTAATTTGAGAAAGGAGAATACACTAATAACTAGGAATCTGGGAAGGCTTCATGAACAAAGTGACATCCGAACTGAGGCTTCATAGTGTAGGGGATTTCAGGTGTTATGGGCAGCTTGTGTAAATGTGTTTCTTCTCCTTTTACTACCTTTGATTATGAATAAGTGTTTGAAGAATACTGCTGTGTTTCTCTGATAGATCTTGAAGAAACTGAAGAGCATTGCTCTAGAAACCGAGACAGAACTCGAGAGGCAGGATGAAGTCCTTGATGGCCTGACTTCCTCCGCAGAGCGCACGACCCTGACTATCGACAAACAGAATCGCAGAATGAAGAAGCTGCTCTAGAATCTCAGGCGGGGAACCAGTGGTTGGTGGTAACATGAAACTCTCAGGAGACACAAGTGACTATTTTTTAGGATAAGTGATTATCTTAATGTGTTGTTCTCTCATTGTTTCTGTAGTCTTCATTTATGGAGAAGACACCATGAAATAATTTCCAGGATTGAATGCATGTTTTGGAGCCTTCCCTCAGCAGCAAAAGAAGTCAGAAACTTTAATCATTGCGGAGTGATTGAAGTTGGCTGCCTGTCACTTAAGACTCTTACTGACAGTATAGTTTAGGGGTCCTAAAGATTTTCACTAACGAAATTTCCATGCATTGAAGGAAAACTTGTAGATTTCTCTTTTGGAGGGGCAACTTCACAGTTAAAAACAAAAAAACAAAAAAACAAAAAAAAACAGAACAATTTCTTTTGTCTGTGCATATAGGCACCTTCTGTGTGTGAGCTTGTGTGGTGAATTTGTTTGTTTTCCTGAAATGGGAATCGGATCCCTGATTTTGACACTAACTAGGTAAGTGACTGTGGGCAAGACCTATAGTCCCCTTAGGCCTTAGTTTCCTCAATTATGAGAAAAACTACCATTTAAAAAGTTGGATTGACTTGTCTTAGAGATCTCTTACAGTCTGCCATTCTGTTACTTCTGTGAGAGAGAAAAAAAAATACTTCTGTTTAGTGAAATAAGAGATGGAGGGCAGAAGTAGTCTTGCTTTTGGATACTTAGTTTATTGAAACTCTGGAGAAGCCATAGGCGGGATGTTTAATACAAAGTGCCAAATGCAGAAATTCCTTTTGTCTAATTTCTATGTGATTCATATATAGATGTTAATGCAACAAACAAACAATTGACAAGAGCTCTTCTTGAATTATTGCAGCCTTTTCTCAACTTTAAATACAAGGTAAATTTTTGAGAGTTTATTGTATTTTAATAAGAAGAGGAAAATTAAAGCTCTTCAGAAAGAGGCAACTTGCCTTTTTGAGTACAGGCATACCCTGTTTAAATAAAACCTACTGCTTAGTTGCGTATTAAACTCTCAATATTTTTCTTAAAAGCTTTCAAATGAATTCCCTTTCATCTCTTGAAAATCTAATGCTCCTTGCAGTGTCTGTACCCTGGGGTAATCATTCCCTTTGGGACGTTAAAACACTAAAGGGGCTGCTTGGGCATTAATCACATATATTCTCTGTTAGATGTGGAAATTAATTTACTCCATTTCTTTCTTGATGGTTTTCTTTGATAGAGTAGGTTTATAAAATTGTGCCAGCAGACTGTTCTATTTTTCTTTTTAATTTTACTGCAGTTTTCTAGCTGAGAACACCTCCAGGATATCTTATAAACACCTTAAATTTTCATTTACTGCCCAGTTCTTTAGCCAAGAATTAAAAAAAAAAAGGGCAGCTAGTTATATAGTATATTTTAAAAACTCATGTTGGTCTTTGCTTTTACTGCCTCATTTCTAGCCAGAATCGAAAGAAAGCTGCTATATGTAGTATACTTTTCAAAACCTATATTGATTTTGGAGGGTTTGATTTATGTGTTTCACTTAGCAGACCAGAAGTTAACGCTTTCTCCTCCTGGTAAAAATTACTCATGAAACAAAGCTACTTGTGGTCTATTAAACTCCATCCTGGAGGTGGAGGTAAGGATTGGGGAGCAAAGCATAATGAAAAGTAGATTTGTCTCTGGACATTATTCCTTCACAATCATCATTTCATTTTCTCATCACATTTACCAGTAACAATTTAATTACCATTTCAAAAAAGTTTTACTTTTGGATTCTTGAAATAAATTAGTGAAGAAATATTTTAGACATATTATTAGAACTTTTTTAAAAATACTGGTATTTGAAGATTAATTTTTATCCCATTAACAAGTGTAAATGGTTATTATGACCTGTTACAAAAAAAAAATTGGACTTGTGTTGACATTATCATTTATATAACTGCCATTATTGGCAACAACTCAATGCTATATCAGTTTGGGTTGTGGCTCTTTGTTTTTTCATATGTGGTACCTTGATGATTTTCATAAAGACCAACTTATTTCAAAGGTTCTTTTTCTCTAAGATGGTCATATGGATAACAATGGTTTTTTGGAACCTTTTTCTCGAATAATTATAGAAATTTGTGAGCTTTGTAGAACTTAAGACCATTCATTTCAAAGGTTCATTACATTTTAGATTAGTTCTAAATAAATGCTTAAGTCTCTTCACTTCGTTAAACACTGGCTTCCACTGTGCCCTTTGGAGAAGATATGATGTTAGTCCTACTCTTAAACCAGGTTTTTTTGCTTTTTTAAAAAACAACATATTAGAGTATATAATTTTTTTTTTTAGTGTACCAGTAAGGCAGTCATCATACCATCTGCAGAGTAATGAGCTAAGTTTTGGAGGAGAGCACAGAGAAAAGGAATATATACTCTGTGTCTTTAAGGAATTAGCATCTAAGAGGCAAGATATCACGAATGCTAACAATACAAAATAGCATAGAAGTACTTGGAGTTGAATCAACAGTTACTTCCATATGTATTCAGAGGAAGGTGAGACAATTTTGTTAATGTGTTATGGACATGAAGAGAATGATTATGAAATCAATACCTAAAGCTACATACAAATCTCAGCTTTCTCCCCCTCTCCTCAGCTGGAATTTGTCTGATTATTTCCATCACCTATGGTCCCTCTCTAGCTTGGACCACTAGCCCACCAAGCTTTTATATGCTAAAAACAGCTACTGCTTTGGGCGCTACAATATGAGTCAATAAGGCTTAGTAAATAGGAGAATAGATTTCAAGTTCATAACTCTTGGCTTTGAATCTCATTCAATAGCATGAAGCTGGCCATTTCCCTTCCTCCCAGCCTCAGTTTTCTCACTGTAAAATGGAAGTAGTAAAACTTATAATGTGACCATAAGAAATGTTTGTAAAGCACTTTGCAAACCCTTAAGTCCTTTATAAATATTACTTGTTACATACACATGTAAAACACATAGGAGCACATATACATAACATACCACGTTATATGAATTTGTGTATACATAGCTGTGTAAAAAATCAGGATAACCATTCTGACATGAAATATAAAAGCAAGAACCCCAGAAGAGATTAGGGAGAAAAATAATTGAATGTTCTTTAGCAGGCTAGGATTCTGTTTTGTATTGAAACAATCAATTTACATGAGAGATATGGAATGAAGTCATAGAAATGCTCTAAACGATGTTGTTATAATGCCTATCAGATTGGTAGAGAAAGGAAATAGTAGTATTTCTATTTTGTATAGAACTTTCTAAGCTCTTTTCTAATTTTAAGAGCTTTTTAACTCATGATTTTCACAAAAGTGCTATGCACTAGGCAGGAAAGGTAGTATTGAGTCTTTTATTCAAAAAGATTCTGGCATGTCCAGGGTAACATCTCTAGGGATATAATTATGACTAGGATTACATTGTCTAATTCTTAGGCAGTGACTATTGGGGATAGAATATATTAATTCTTGCAAACCCTTTGTCAAGCTATACACTGACAAGGATTTACAAATGCCAAAAATCTAGTGTCTTAAATGAACCCCTTGGCCAGAATTTCTCTATTGTGCCCATTTGACTTCTCTCAGTTCTCCTAGTCAGGGTCAGGAAAACCTATATTAAAAAAAAAAAAAAAAAGTCATCTTATTAGATGCTGCTCAAATTTACTACTGCAGCACATCTTGTGATCATTTGTTTACTCTCAAATATCCTCTTTTCATAAATGTGTATCTATTCCCTAGTTCTTTATATGTAACACTACATAGGGGAAAGCTTTACCCCCAAGTTTTGACTTTGCTTTCTTCTAGCTGGTAACCCTTTCATGTAACTTCTTCACTACATTCTTTGGATTACTATAGACTATAAGGAGATAAATGCTAGACTAAGCTTTCATACAAAAAAAAAAAAAAAAAAGGAAAATTCCAGGGTAAGAACTGTTTACAGTGAAAAATAACATTATTCAAACTCAGAGATTGAACATATTTTCAAGTTTAAAGTACTATTGAGGCCCAGTCATAGTATTATGGAATCAGCTGCTGCTCTTGGTATTGCTACCTCACCTTTAAAAGTAGCTGTCATTTTTAGCTTAGCTCACTTGGGTACTGCCTGAACTAACACCTTGTAGTTTAACCTCTCAACTTTCAACCCAAATCTTTGTCTCTGAAGGAAAAAGATTCCTTACTTGTTAGTCCCCAAAATTATTAAGCATTTACTGGTAGTAAAACATAAAACTTCTCAGTCCAGGAATTGTCCTCTTAAAGTCTCAGCTAGTAAATTAGACTTTCATGTGTAAATAACTTCTACCAGAAACTTTGACTGCTTCCCAACTTCCTTGTTCATATCTTGTTTTCTAGATGCTTCTTTGCGATTAACTTGAGAATCTTCATATCTCATTTTGGGAAGGCAAATCAGAAGTTATCTAGTATAGTTTATACTTGAACAAGAAACTCTTCTATTGCATCCTTGAAAGGTAGTCATCCAGCCTTTGTGTGAGCCCTCTAGTGTTCCAGAACTCACTGTGTTCTGAAGTGTCTAGCCTCCCTTTTTGGGTGGCACCAATTTTTGGGCTATTTTTTGTGACATCAGACTTAAATCAGTATCTTTATAACTTCCATACATTTTTCCTGGTTCTGCTTTCTGGGCCACTTAAAACAAGTCCTCTTCAGATACTTGAAGACAGAGATCTTGCCTCCCCCTTAAGACTTCTCTTTTCTAGGGCAAACAATCCCAGTTGCTTCAACCAGTTCTCATGTATATGTGCTATATAATCTTGAGATTTTTCACTATTTAGGCTTCTTGGTCATGTGTGAAGAGATGTCCAGACAATTCAAAGTGAAGTAATGAATGGTGATTTAGGTCTTTTCTGGAATTGTGGTCTGGAATAGGCAGGTATTGTTCAGGACAGTGGGGCATTGCATTGAACTTTTTCTCTAGGGTAGCAAAGGCCAGTTGGGTTGGCTATTGAGGAATAGAGAATAAAGATGGTTCTGAGGCAGCCATGGCTGCCATTTCTCCTATACTCCTGGGATAAATTTGTCTAGGTCTGATATCTCTAGCTTATCTACACATAAACACACTTCTTTCCATCTCCCTACTTATCTTGGGTCATCCCTTTTTTGTGCCATCTATGGCAGAAAATAGAACAGGAACAAAAGCATTGAATAATTTTGACTTTTCATGTAGTTCTGCATATCCTAGGCCACTTGTCCATTCTGTACTGCCACTGTTAACTGCTATCACCCTCTCTAATCCAGACCACAGAGACCAGGAGGCAACAGAGACCACGTAGTCCTGCATTCCTTGGTCCCTATATCTTAATCATCACCCTGGTCATTTTCTATCCTGTCAACATGGGAGTATCTCTTTTCTTTTTATATCTTTTGCTCTGAGAATCAAACACACACCACTATTTTGGAAAAAGAATGTCAGTGAACTCCCCTCTTGGTCCACTTAACATCTCTGTGACTTCCGACATCAGATCACCCTTTCTGCTGCTCCCTGTGTTGTCCCCCTCTTGTCAGTATGTAAGGATGAATATTCATGACTATAACTGTAGGTCTTAGCACCATGCATCACACTTGGTAAATACTTAGTAGGGTCAAATGTTGTGTTGTCTTTTAGACTATTGAATCCTACCTGTCCTTTTCTCTGAATCCTTTGAAAAATTCTCTCCTAAAATCTAGGATAAATAGCAAACTGTGCTAGGTTTACTTTTGTGACTCATGATGTGGAATGACCACTTTCCCCCAAGGCTCCCATTATATCTCTTTTAACAACTAGTTTCTCACGGTGGGTGAGAATCAATCTATCAATCTAATTGGCCCTTTTAGAGACTGCGTACTATAATATTATTAAAACAAACAAACAAACAAACAAAAAAAAAAAAACCAAGACGTTAACTGCTCTGCTTTTGGCAGAGAGAAAAAAAGAAGAGTGAGTTCTGTCAGATGTCCAGATAAGTAAAGGTTCCCCTCACTACGATGCTATACTGCCATGCCAGGCTTGTGATCTGTTTCCAAAAATCCTTGTGCAGTTCCCTTTTTTAAATTTAGTGGTCTGTAATATTCTCTAATGGCAGTATCAATTGTAGGTTTTTTTGCTAATTGAAAATTCACTCAACTGCTTTTCATTCCTTATTTCCCATTTTCTAGCTTATATATCTTTTCACATGAGTGTGTCTTTTTATCACTTCTTACATCTACTCTGTTCTTTTAAAATGAATTGTGTATTTCTAGAGCCACATGGTAGTTATGGGCCCCATCTTAGTGACCCATAAAATCAATTTTGTTATCTTAAGATCCCTTGCTCACTTTATTATCTATATTTTATGCATTTATATATTTTACTACTGATTCATTTCATGGATTTTGTCACATGGGATTTGCTGGACAATTATTATTTTTCTCTTTTTGGATAACTATTGTTATTTGTTTTTTCTTGGTGATCTTCCTCCCCTCCCTTTTTCTTTCTCCCTCTCTCTTTTTCCCCTCCTTCCTCTCCTCCTCCTGTTCCCTCTTTTTCTCCCTTTCCCCCCCCCCTTCTTCCTCCTTTCTTCTTTTCTTTTCTCTCCTCCTTCCCTTCTCTCTGTTTCTTGTCCAAGACTTCAAAATTCTCAGCCGTGCTTCTTTTATTTCTTCCAACATTATTATTAATCTTCCACATGTATCATTAGATTTAACAAGTCTTAGAGTGGATAAGTCTCTGTACTGCCATAGATTTATGCCACAGGAGAACAGTAAACCTTTCCTGTAAGAAAGGAAGAGAGCCTGTAGCTCTTTTTTGTTTACAGAAATAAATCCTGGTGACTTACAACTTTATCTTTGAAAAAGAATTGTATATAGTCAATAATAATTCTCTAAAAAGATGTGTTCTTATTGATACATACAGAATATCATACCTAGGGGAGATTAGGTTAATTACTCCTAGAAAAAATATTATTACTCCTTTACTTAAATATTTTTATTTCTTTTCACCAAAAAAAAAATTAATAACAAAAAAAACCTGAGAAGTATCATCAAATGGCTACATAAGTGTCATATTAAGAATCTTTGTTATAAGAGTCATAAACTCTATATAGCTTTCCTGCAGAGGGCAGGAAAAGCACCCTGAAATAATGGCCAGTTTAAGGATGTCTCTTCAGAAAATGCAATTACAGGTAAGTAACCTTTCTGACCCACTGAAATGTTATTTTAGCTATTAAATAACTTTTGTCTTTAATGTTATTGCTAACTTCATTTGTTTTAATTTCCCTTTCTCCCCTAGATATTGAAATTGTGATTTAAGACATTTGTATTTGAATGTGTTAGCAAAGCTGTTTTTATAGAATTAATTTATTGGAACCAGAATGTTTTTTTTTTCAATAGAATTAAATATCTTAATTTATTTTGACTCTGATGGTCCCAAAAGAATTACTTACACTTGTATAATCTTAATAGTTTTTATTATTGTGTTTAGTTTTACATTGCTTATAATTGTAGGCAAAGGTAAAAAGCAATTTCCATGCAACTGTAATGAATGCCAACATTGAACATTACCCTCAAATAAACAACTTTGACATCTTAGGAAAAACTTAAGTTTATGGAAATGTTATGTTCTAATTTTCTAATAATTATATTTATTAATTAAGTAGGGTATTTGTTGTTGTCTGTTTGGAATCTTATTGCAATGTACCCAGTGATTTCAGCCCTCAGGTTTGTAACCATTTACTTAGTCTGTATTCAAAGACGTATTTCTATTGGAATGCAAATTTTTACATGATCAGATTTACTCTTAGTGAATTAAATAATTCCTATTGCTATAAACTTCTTTCTCAAGTTAGTTGTACATTAGCCTCACAAGCAGTTAATATATTTGTTTTGGGGACAGCTAGGTGGCACAGTGGATAGAGCACCAGCCCTGAATTCAGGAGGACCCGAGTTCAAATTTGGTCTCAAACACTTCCTAGCTGTGTGACCCCAGGCAGTCACTTAACCCCAGCCTCAGGGGTGATATATATATATACACACACATATACATATACATATATTTGTTTTGATTTAGTAGATATAAGTTACTAGAGATATTAGAAGTCTTAAGCATGGTTCCTGCCAATATCCCTAAGATCAGCATCTTCTACTTCATAAATGTCTTAGATAAAGGGCAAGCTCTTAATTTTCATGGGTTCTAAGACTAAAAATAAGCAATTCTGTTCTTTCTTTCACAACAGAAAAAAATACTAAAATAATGTATATTGTTACTAATTTATTAGTTCTTACAGTCACCTAAATATTAACAACAATTAAAAATTAGAATAAAATGAAAATTGTGATGTTCATTAGACAAGTTTTACACAGAGGGGAAGCTTGGGCTTTAAGAAGCTATATTTCCCTTGGTGGTTCAGCCAGTGAGTATGGGGCCAAAATTCATAGCCATAACTTTTCCTGTCAAACCTCATGACATTTTCACTTTTTTTCACATTGCCTCTCTAGAATGCTTCCTTCAGAAAATGATACCAATGACTCAGTAAACTAAGTGAATTATCATCAGGGAATTATTTTGAGGTGACTGTATTACTAGTTACTCCCCTTAAGCTATAACCTTGCTCTTTTCTACTGGCTTACTCCTTCCATTATTCACTTCTCAAACTTGAAAGTCTTTCAAATTACAATATTTTTATAGTTAGAATTTCCAAATTAGCATTGCTTAAAGGTGCTGGGTTGGTGAGTTTTTGTTTTTTTGTTGTTGTTTTATATGCATTTTGGAAGTTTTTTTTTTTTTTGGGTATGAGTTTTCCTGATTTATTTTGAAAGGTACAAAACCACATGGTTAATATCTTGGATTTTCTCAAGGCCAAGTGTGGCTCTCTGGGTGCCATGGTGGTCTAGAATTCATTGAGAGGAATTGTTTAGTTAATCTGACAATACTGTTTATAAAAGTTATAAACTACCAACTTCCCACAGAAAGATATACTTAATAGAACCATAAAATTGAAAGGAAGGGAAGAGGTTGGGATGAGAAGATATAGGGTGATGATGGAGTGTTTATTTGTATAATTTTATGAAGACTTCACTTTGGGTAGCCCCATGGAGGTGACTGGGATGCTCCCAGCATCTTTAGGATAGAAGACAGCCAAGTTCTGATCACTTACAAGGTTATTATCATCTGTGAGGTAAATAGGCAGTGTAGGAAAAAGAGCCCTGGATTTTGAGCAGAGGTCCTGGCTTTGAATCCAGCGCTGATATGTACTACCTGCCTGATAAAAGCCAGAGCACTCTTATACTTCATTTTCCTCCTTTATAAAATGAGGAAGTTGAGGTAGATTAGGGTGTATTAGGAGCGAGCTGGCCAGGTTCAGGAGAGCTGGATGTCAAATTTTCATTGTAAACATTTACACCTTGGAAACCAAGAAATTTTTACAATCACATCTGTGTGGTGTTTTTTGTTTTTTGGGATTTTTTTTTTTTTTTTTTTGCGCATTGTTTCTAGACTAAAGAAAGTGATGGAGAAAATGCAGATTACACTTGAGTCTGTCATGTCCATAATTTACTCCTAACCCCACCCCACTCCCCAAAAGTTGGTTGTTAAACATCTACTAGCACACTCCTGGGCTAAATAATCTCTTAAGCTTCCTTCATGCCATATAACATGCTATAAACCTTGTGTTCTTATCTCCATTTTATAACTGAAGAAAATGAGTTCAAGGAAGGGAGAGGATAGGCCCCAGGTCCCTTAAGTATTTAGTTAGTGTCGGGTTGGGGCCGGCCAGTATCTTACTTGGACATTCTTGTCACGACTGCCTTTAGTTCTGAGGAATATTGCCAAGTATTCCAGTGTGAGAACATTTGCACTGATTTGGTACAGCCCATATCCAGTGATTTTATTTTTAGTTGGCGGATAGGGTCTTAAGGAAGCCAGTTATTGAAACATCTGTTTGCAGAGGATGAGAGCTGAGCTGGAGTTCAAGGACCTGGGCCTCAGCAGTATCAGCTCCATAGAAGCTTGGGTAAGTAGACACCCCTTTCTTCCTCTAAAAAAGGAGGTTGAGCCAGGCACTTTCTACTTTTTAACCTGGAGCCTATGATCTGAACAAATCTTGAATGACCGATCTCATTCCGCAGGCATTTGGATTTCATTTCCCAGAATCTTGCAGGTAAGTGAAGAGTTGAAGTGAGGATAGATTGCTGTTGCAGTTCATCTTCTTTCAAAACATTCTTAGGATATCTGTTCTGAACCATAGGAAAGGTAAATGAGATTAAAAGTGATCATAATATGACAATCAGTTTCCCTTCTAAAATTTGGAATTAGAAAATGTAAGAACTTTGCTGGTCCATTAATATCATGAATAGGCAAGCAACAGCATCTGTGATTTGTCTGTTATTGACAGTGGTGTACTTGGATGTACATAGAGAAGTTTCTCAAATTTTTCTTCTTTCCTATTAGTACACATATTGCCATATTTCACAGTGCCCTTCCCCCCTCCCACTGAGTTGTTCTTTCAGTCTTTAAATTCCAGTATTGGCTGTCTTTAAAGGTGGGGGGAGCCGCAGGAAAATAAGATAAAAAATGAAAAAGTAACGAAACTAATTTAAGTGAAACGGACATGCTAGTACAATTGGTGAAGAGGAGAAGGAAATTTAGTCTAGAAGATTAAAGATATTCAAAGAAAAATTCCATGTGATTTATTCTTTAATACTTATATTGCTCATTTTGAGGTTTCTTCTCACACCTGGCAAATTGACAAAGATGATAAAAGATATGAATGGTCAGTGTTGGAAAGCTAGTAGAATGATAGACATGCTAATATTGGTCCAAATATTTTGAAAGTCAATTTGGAATTATACTAAGAGAGTGACTGAAATAACATATACTCCTCCTTCACCCCTCCCCCTGTGATTTTACTTTTAGGCATATGTTCTAAGAAAATAAAAGATAGAAAGGCCTTATAGATGCTGCCCAAATATATATAGCAGCTTTGAAGTTGCAAAAAATATGAAACAAAGTAGATGTCTATTAGTTGGGGAATAATCTAATCAATACATCATAATATTATGGACTAGTATCATGTCTTTAAAAAATAAAAAAAGAGGATGTCAGTGTATAAGATAACAAACGGGCTATTTTGGCAAAATGAAATAATCAAAACAGGTGAGACCATAACTCATGACTGCAAAATGCACATGGAATGAACAAAAATTAAAACCTTAATACTGTGTCAATATAGTTCCCAAGATAGGCCCTGAAGATGAGCTATGAATTCTGTACTTTTCCTTCATAGAGGAGGGGAATTACAGACATGGGACACAAGATGCTTGCTGTCAGATTGAGTTGATGTTTTCTTTAGTTTTGCTGAATGTTTTTTCCCCATTTTTCCTCCCCTTTGTTGTAAGGGATATCGCTGGATGAAGGAGGGAAGTAATATTTTGGAGAATAAAAATGATATAAAAATGAAATAATAAAATTTTTTTAATGACTTAACATTTGTTTTTTAAAGGATTTCTTAAGTATCTGTTGAGGTCTAATGACCTTGGATTTTTGAAGTTTCTTACTGGTGGAACACAAGTCCTGGGCAGGTTCTATCAGCTTCAAAAGCTTGAAGACAATCCAAGTGAATGTGAAAAAGTTGGTTCATCAACAGAAAGTTGACTGATGTCATAAACTTTTGTCACATCAGCTCATGGAGACAGTCTCTACAAAATAAAAGTTTACTCCAATGTCTGGAAGTAGTAGTAGGTGCTTAAAAAATTTTTTTTGATTGAAGATCTGGTCTCTTATGTTACTAGAGAATGTGTGTTACTGAATAAATTATGGCCATTTTGAAGCTTTAATTTATAAATGGGTTATATTCTATGTCAAAAGGGGAGTAATTAAGTTCCTAGGTCAGTCCACAAAAAAAATTTGATATGTAATGTAACATAACTAATAATAAAATTATTATGCTACTACCCCATCCTTTGTAATATTGTTTCTGTGGGACAATACTTGGTATAGCTCCCATTTCTGTAACTCTTGATAAAATTTCTTACTTTCCCCATAACGACCTTGTATATATATACAGCAAATGTATCAGTTCTGATTTGCAGATGAGGAAATTGAAAACTAAAAGAAATGAAAAGACCCAACTATTAGGTCTGGGAATTGATTCAATCCTCAGGTCTTTTCATTCCTCCCTGTTTTCTTGCTTCATAGAAGCAATCTAAACTTTGACTGGGGCAATATATAATGTCCTGAGGGGCAGGCCAAAGCCATGAAAAGGAGCATACTGATTGTACAGCTTAGTACTGCCAAAACTACTGTTTTTATGGTCTTTAACATTTAATTTAATTTTAATGTTTAAATATTGCTTAATATTTACTAAACAGCTGTTTCACATAGCTATGTAAGATATATCTTGCCTATTGGAAAAACATTACCAATTAGCTACCTCCTAGCTTCCATAGGCCTAAAATACTGATTTTTTGAGCTAGTTATTTATATATATTTCCCCCCCTCCATATCTCCCCTAAATCATCTCATTCTCCAGTTCTTGCTTTTTTTGAGTCTCTGTTCCATCTGCTCCTTTCAAAGAGCTTTGCTACTCCTAATTAGTTGATCCAAGTACGAGTCTGCTGTTTTTCCAAGCGTTTTGATCCAAAAGCACAAGTTGCTTCAGTGGAAGGAAAATGTAATTAGTGTGACCACAGCAGCTAAGCCTGGGTAGAGGGTTTTGTTGTTGGTTTTTTTTTTTTTTAAAAGGCTGCTTACACAAGCAGCTAGATCATGTCATGAGATGAGCTTCCTGATATTACTGAATTCATCCATTTGACTCAAAATTATAAGGCCAGTTGCCTTCCTATGTATGGATTATGTAGGCTAATAATCAAAAATAGATTTGTTTCTTGGCCAAATTCTAATTCTGACATCTGGGCTTTGTAATAGAAACAGACCTTTGCTGCATCAGCACACTGGCCCTGGGCATCCAAAAGGGCTTCCTGTATGCTGTTGTCCTCCATTGCTTACTTTTTCTGCCCTTGGTAGCACAGAAGATGATGCCCTCTAAGCATCCTTCAGATCAGGTCTTTTTAGCCTTCAATTTCATAATGATAGCTGTTTTTGCCTCCCTCCCGCCTTTCTCCCCTCCCTTCCTCCTTTCCCCTTTCCCTTCTTTCCTTCCCTTTCTCTTTTCCTTCTTCCCTCTCTCTCTGTTTCCCTTTCCCTTCTCTCTATGTGATATACACATATACATGTATACATATATACATATGCATATACACACATACATATGTGTGTGTGTGTGTGTGTGTGTGTGTGTGTGTGTGTGTGTAACTATAAGTTTTTTTTTTTACAGCAATATATCCTGACTTGAGGCTTGGCAGCCTTTCACAACAGGAATCCCAAGTTAAAGTATCTTATAAAGATCGCGTAGTCCAACATATAATTTTACATATGAGGAAACCGAGTCTATAGATGAGTTGGCTAAGGTCCATAGCCACAATTTGAGAACAGGTCCTCTAGTTTCTCACTTGTTGACCTCTGCACAGATGGAAGATTTATAGGGAGCAAGCAAAAAGTAGGATCCAAATCTTAGAGGGAAAAAGGACCAAGGGATAGTTCAATAACAGATTATCTACATTAACACCTTTGTTTTTCTGATGAGAAAGCAAAGAAACATTAGCCTGAGGTTACATGGTGAATTAATGGCCAAGTAGTACTAAGGTCCAACTTTAGCCCAGTTGCTTTTCCCTTAATAGCAAAGTGGAGAAAGAGAAGTGTAATTACAGTATGTTTCACTAGCAATATTCCCTCATAATTCTTTTGAGTTAAAGGTTCTTATTTTTTTGTTTTCAAATACTCCTAGAAATACTTAGCTCATTAAACTATCCTTGCTAATATGATTTGTTCTAATAGACTAATATGATTACTTTCCTCTTGTCTGAGAAGGTAAAATGCCCTTTGGTTTTTTGGGAGGCTTGGGATGAGGAAGTGAGATAATTTTGGATCTTGGGCCCAATTCCAGGAGAGGTGGGCTGAATAAAGTGTCTTAAAGATTCCGTGCCCACAGTGTAAGAGAAAGATAGAAATTGTGTTGGAAGACTCCAGTTAAAAATAGCCCACTCTGCACTGTTGTCTAGGCTCAAGTGGATTTGAGTGCCATTGGCAACCATCTCTTTCTTGTCTTTAGTATGATTTTGTAAGTTGACCATGCTGGTTCTAACCTCATTAAGTGAAGAGTAAAACACAGAAAATATCTGTATATCCCTGTGTATATCATCTACATGTGACCACTTAGGAAATAAATACTTCTTTACTGTAGAAAAGAGTACTCTTTAACAAAAGAAATAGTTATAAATAATGAGGCTAAAAATTTTTTTTCCCATGTATTCCTTTTAACTTTTTACCTTAGGTAGTTGCCTACTTTGCCTACTCCTTGGCTGGATCAAGAAGCTCTCCCAAGCTATATCCATTTTATCATGGAAAAGGGAGAAATTAAGTCTCTCTGTGATAATGCCCAGGAACTGAAGAGGATGTGTCTGGCTCCTTGCATTCTGTATTTCTTTGACCTTTCCCTAATTTTATGAACTGAATTTCTTTTACTTGAAATGTAAATCTTCCATTCAGCTTGAAAGGTACATGAGACATTTGAACTGAAAGAAAATTTTAGATTAAAAATTGTGTTTGCTGTATAGAATAGGAATGGTATTATGAAGTTAACTGCATGGGGGCACCAGTGGAGAATTTATTCTCTTGTTCTGTTGACTTAGAGTTAAAAAGAGAGGGGGAGGGGGTGAACAAACAAACCCATATGCGGAAATGTTATGATTTGTTCCACATGCTGGGTGTGTTTTTAATTTAATGGTTTATATGGCGGTGAATGGTGTTTACAGCAATGAAGTCACATATAGAGACAGAGAAGGTAATTGCGGGTAAGCAGTTGGTCTGTATTCCAAGGAATCCCATCCATTACTGCACTTTCATTCAGCACTATTGAGGTTGCCAGTTCTTGCCCATGCAAGAAAAGAAACATTGTAAAGAAGAATGAATTTCCATCTTCAACAATGCTTCTGAGACATTTATTAAGCTACTTTGAGAGATTCCTTTCCTTTTTCCCAAACCTTGTTCCTTTAGTTATCAGATATGATTTGGGCTTTAAAAAAAATTCTATTTATAAAAATATAAAGTGTCTTTTACTCTGATCATTTGCTGAATAAGATAAGTGATCCCAGTAATACCTCATTGAGTATTGCTCTTTTCACTTTTTCTGTTTCTCTTCTTATTAAGGGAGAAGATGTCATAATGGGGAGACCACGGGACTTGAGAGTCCAGAGGCCCAAGTACTGGTTCTCAGATTTGCCACCACCAAGTCACCTCCCCATCCAAGATTCAGTTTCCTCCTCTGTAAAATGAAGACATGGGACTGAATGACTTCCAAAATCTTTTTCCTCTATGAGTGATCCCTATGATACTTGACTAGAGAATAGCTAATAAGCTATGTGTTAGTAACAAGGAGATGAGGCCATTGAGATGAAAAGTTGAAAGCTCAAAAAACTAGTCAGTAAAGTAGGAAGAAGAATAATGGACTTCAAGCCTGACACACTCCTTGGATATCCTGAATGTTGGAGCCAGAAGGGACTTCAGAAATCCTCTAGTCTAACCCCCTTGTTTCATAGAGGATGAAACAGGTGACTTAAAAGCTCATGCCACTAAGATAGTGACACATTGATGGGAACTTGAATCCTGTTCTTTCCATTCCTTTTCACTGTTTGCCCTCCTCTGCCCACTTTCCCAGAACCTTAATTTCTCGTTTGTTAAAGCCATGCTGAGTTAGAAGCAGGTTTTTCTCTTTGTTCAATGCAGTCACTTAATAACAAACATATTGACAGTTGACAATATACCCAACCTTGTAGTAGAACTAAGCTGGTAGTTGATGAAAAAATGAGGGCACAGTCCCAACCCTGAAGGAATTTAGTTTTTACTTTCACATAGGAAATAATTCAATATGATATATAAATGGCAAAATTGATAATGCCATGGAAAGTAAGGACAGAATTAGATTGTTCACTGATTTGCTAACATTTGAGGCAATGTTTTGGGGAAAATTTGATCCCATGAACCTAATTGACTCTCTTACCTGTAGAAAACTTGATGGATCTTATTTTTTTTTAACCTGTTAAGAAGCATATCATTGAATATAGTATATCCTGATGGAGTATTTAGTGAGCAAAGATGATGTGTTGTGATATAATGATAAAAGTCTTTGAGAACCTTAGTAAAAAAGACTCCCTTCCTGCCATTCTATTCATCAGACATTGAGTACTATTAGGGACAGAGTCCTAAGCTTAGTTCTGGGAGAACTATATTAAAAGATACAGTCTCTACCACTGTGGAGCTGACAGTTTAGAAAAGATAAAGTATCTGCAAATAACTAGTACACAGTCATAAATTTTAAGGTTGTAAGAGAGGCACAAGAAAAGAATTCGTGTTTTGATGTCAGATGGTGCCCTACAAAAGTAGCTCTTAATATTTGGGAAATTGAATGTTAGGACTTAAGTAAGAGGAATGTTATTAGAAACATAGGGGAGGGGCAACAGGCAAGACTTCTCAGAAAAGACCATATTTGAGATTCACCTTAAAGGATGGGTAGGATTACCAGTTATTTTAATTATTTTAATAGAAAAGCTTATCAGAAAGGTAATAACAAATATTTACCTAGGCATTTCCCCCCCTTCTTAAATTTAAACATTTTTTCACCTTCATCTCATATTTTTTTTTGGTTACCTTTAAAGAGAATCTGGCAGTGACAGATGAAGAGGAAAAGACTGCTAGAAGGAAGTCATTTTAAAAAATGGAATCTGCAGGCAAAGAAAGATTCTGTTTTCAGCAAAAGCCCAAGAAGAGATGACAAAATAACTAATTTAATGTTGTCACTTTGTCACTTTTGGACATTTCTCACATCTTTCCCAGTCTCTTGAAATTTCTTGATTTTCTGGGAATCTCCTAAAAACAATGTAGACCTATAGATCAAAGAAGCAAAAGAAACTTTGATAATTTTTTTTTTGTCACCAAATCTAGTGGCCTCCTTTTTTTTAAAAACTTTTACTTTCCTTGGCATCTGCTGCATCCTCCTAAATATTTTCTCCTCCCTCGGCTTTCTTATAGTTCTCATCCTTCATTTCTGACCTATAATTTTCTTCACCTCCTTCTGCATTTTAGTCATGAATTTAGCCAAGACTGCCCTTTTTTTCCCTCAGCCATTTCATCCATTCCTACGATTCTATTATAGGGATTCCCCTATAGGAATAATTCACAAAGCCATTTCTCTACTTCCAACTACCCTTAAACATTTCTAATCACTCACTAAATCTTATCTCTCTGTCTCACTATTGCCTAAAACTCCATGTACTCAAAATTGAGCTCATTTTCAGAGTTACCTCATCCCTAACATTTATTTTTCTGTTGATTAGAACTTGTCACTCACAAAACCTTGGGCTCTTCCTCATTCCCCTTCCTGAATTAATTGCCAACTCTGGTGAATATAGCTTCAAAATACCTCTATTATTCATTTCTTCCCTTTCATTCTTTTGTGCTGTCTTTATGGAGTCCTCTATGTCCTCTATCTAATCTTTCACATTGCTGTTCAAGTAGTACTTGACTAATCAGGTCACTAGACTATTCAAAATTCTTCAATTCTTCCCCATTGCCTGCTGAACTTTGGTCATTTTGTCCCTAGAGTCATATTCACTTTTCCCAAACAACTCTGTCCCCTGCTCTCAGCTTTCCCTTTTTATTTCTGTCTATTGAAGGCCCAGGCCCAGCTTAGATGTCACCTCTTCCACATAATCTTCCTTGATTTTTCTACTGCTGAAAGTGATTTAGCCAGATTTATCAAGATTTTTACAGCGCTTTGCTGGGATCTCTACTTTGTCCTTATCATAGCTTGTATTATAATTATATACATGTTTTAGCCTGTTAAACTGAAGCTACGTGAGGGAAGAAAGTGTGTAAAATACTTTTATAATCTTTGTATTTTCAGCTGGGATCATATACTGGATGGCATTCAATTAGTATTTATTGATTTGAGAATTGATGGATAGATTGATAAGAAAAGACTAAGGAGTAGTAAGAGGTTGTTAAGGGACAATGACAATTGGAAGGCAACTGGTGTTATCACTTAACCCTGTAACCCTGGGCAATTCTCTCCCATTCTTTGAGTCTGTTTTCTCATCTGTATAATAAGGAATTAATGCTAGAAAATCTCTAAGCTCAATCAATACCAATAATACTCTCTAATCTTTATCTGTTGGCTACTGTGTGCCACAGGGAATAATACATCAAGGATTTGGGTAGCTTGTGAAAAATTTATTAAAAGTATCAGAGGGTAAATTTAGACCTTGCTTACTCTAAATCCAGCATTCTATTCAGTATTTCATTGAGATTCCACAGAATCACAGAAATTAAGTTGGAAGAAACCTAGAGATGTGTAAAGTTGTTGTATCAAAGTCGGAAATGGACCCGGGGAGAATGCTAAAACTTAATTTCTGCAGGCATTGTATTGACTTAGAAAATTACATATTCACATCAGTGTCCTTTTGTGTTTTCATTTGTTAAATATTTCCCAATTACATTTTAGTTTTTCTGGGAAAGATGTTTGACCTTCTAATCTAGATTAAACTATGCCTGAGCAAGCATCTCCCACAACATCCAGGAAAGGGGTCCTCCTTTTCTCAGAAATGTCAGATTTTTCTTATTTTTTTGATAACTGTGATTGTTAGATTGGGGCAGCTAAGTGGTGCAGTGAACAGACTGCAGGCCTGGACTCAGAGTTCAAATCTGTCCTCAGACCCACCCAAGCTCTGTGACCCTGGGAAAGTCACAAATTTTTTGCCTCAGTTTCCTCATCTGTAAAAATGAACTGGAGAAGAAAATTGCAAACTACTTCAGTATCTTTGCCAAGAAAAATCCAAATGGGATCATGGGAGTTAAGGTACAACTGCAAAATGACCGAACAACAAAAATGTTAGAGCTATATAATCTGGCTTCTTGACCTATTGCTTCCAGTACTCGCCTGTTATAATGCCTCTCACACATGACAGCTGTGGAGTTTTCCCTAGTTGCCTCATCATCCGACTAGACAAGGGAAAAAAGCAAAACAATCCTGCTCCTAAGGAAAAAGGACAGGTGCATAGATAAGTAAATGCAAAGTAATGGTGGATAGAGAGGGATAAAGAGTCAAATCAGGAGCTAGAAATGAAGCGAAGGTGATCTCTGACCTCAGAAAGAAGAGAGAATACAAGAGCATGGGTAAAGAGAAGGGGACAAAGACTGAAAAGGGGGAGAAAGGAAGAAGGAAGAGATTCTACTCCTGCATGCTCCTGTTGGTGAAGGAAGATGAAGACTGCTGGATGAGGCATGGAGGATTTGGTGCTTGAAAAGTCATCTTCATAGAGATTTCTAGGCAAATGTGGTGGGGAGGAGGAGGAAAACATCAAAGTACACTGCCAGAGGCAGTGTCCTTTCTGACACCTGCAATAATTGGCATTGCTCTGAGAATGGGACTTCATGGAAAAGGAGATCCATAAGGTAAACCCTACAAGGCAGTGACAGAAAGAGCCTAGTAAAGATAGCCTAGAATGGATACCTTGGAAGCTTTGTATAAAGAATATGGAGAAAAGAGCAGATCACTATAGAAGAAAATCTAAAAATGAGGGATTGTAAACATATCTAATAGAAGAGGGCAAAAGAAATCCTTTTTGGAAAGGGATGCAAAAATGAATTTCAAAACATGAATAAGCTGAAGGGTAGGATTGAGTAAGGGGGAATCTTTTTGACTCAGGGAAAAAGGGAAGAAATATATAACTGTAGCAGGAGAGAAGCACTAATAAACCCTAAAGAGAAAGTGGTAGCAAATGAAATAGGGGATGAAGGATGAGAGGAAGAAAGTAAGTGGAAACAAGGTGACCTCTGAAAAAAAAAATTAACTGAAGGAACTTACAATATTGCAGAATAATACACAGAACAGTATTACAGAGGAGTTAAAACTTAAACTTAAGCAGATGGAGAAAAATATAAACTCAGTTTAAATGTGAATGGATTAAATGATTCAACAAAATATAAAAGTGATAAGAAAAGAAGATTACAGCCTGTTACTTGAAATACTTAAAAAAAAAAAAAAAAAAACTAAAGACAAAACAGAATGGGAAAATTTTATACTTCATGTGCATCCATACTATCAAAGCAGACATTTCAAAATTTAAAAGAAAGAAACTTACACTGAAAAGAACCATCAGAATGAACTCATGTATTCCAAATGCTTTAGCATCAAGATTCATAAAGAGACCTCTGAGCTTCAAGATGATACTAAAACAATACCAAGAGAATTCCATATCCCTCTGGTTTCCAGCAATCTTGACAGGTAAAGGAGAGAAAATATGAAACTGAACAAATTTCTGGAAAATAGTTAAAAGTCTTGTACTAATGTAATAGCAAAAAATCTACATATTTTCTGCACCTATACGTTTTATAGTATGCCCACATACTAGTATATATAGCACATAGAAAACTATATATAGTTTTCTGGAACTTTTACACAACTTGATCATATATGAGGGCACAAAGATATTGCAAACAACTATAAAAAGGCAGAAGTAGTCAATACATCTTTGCAATAAGGAAAGAAATTGGTTCAGGGACACAAAAGATATCAACCCAAAAGGAAGCTTAATAATTAGAAATGAGTGGATCAAAAAACAAATCATAGACACAATATGTAAAAGAAAATTATAATGAACAACATGCCAGTTCTAGAATGAAGCTAAAGCAGTCCTCAGAGAAAATCACATTGTTAGAATCATTAACAAAATAGAAAAAGTAATGAGGGTGGATAGTAGGATATGTAACAGTTACCATAGAAGAGCTATAGAAAGTAATATCAAATCTCATTTGCTTTTGTGACAGTAGGGAATGTTTTTTTATTAAAAGTTATATAAACCCTTCATTGAACTATATACTCTAGTCTTGTTAAAACAAACGTGGAAACATTCATTAGGTTTCTCTTTTCTCACAAGTCTCTCTTTCCCCTGGTTGGGAAGATGCAGATTATTACAGATGAGTTTCTTTGTCTCCTTTGAAATGCAGAATCACATTTTAAGTATACCTTTATTATTACCAAATAAAGTGCTTGGTGATGTTTGTGCAATGAATGTATGAACTCAGAAAAGGATGGCTTGTTTTGCAGTTAATTTTCTAGATAAAGCTAAGCTCATAGCATGCTAATGTTGGAAGAGACCTTAGAGATTAACCAATTCCTGCCATTTTACATACAAATAAATAGAGAAATTGTGACTTATCCAAGTTGATGCAATTAGTAGATGAGTCAGGACTAGAATCCATGTCTTCTGCCCTTTAGTCAATTCTTCCACTGAGCCATGCTGTTTTGTGGAGTGAATGAATTTTGTTACTTTTTAGGGTGAATCATATTTCAGAGTTGTTATAGTGCTTTCAGTGGGGCAGCTAGATGGCACAGTGGATAGAGGACCAGCCCTGAAGTCAGGAGGACCAGAGTTCAAATCTGGTCTCAGACACTTAACACTTCCTAGCTGTGTGACCCTGGGTGAGTCACTGAACCCCAAATGCCTCAGCAGAAAAAAAAAAAAGATATAGTGCTTTCAGTAATCCTTAGGCACTCAAAGGTACTATATATATATATATATATATATATATATATATATATATATATATATATATATATATATATATATATATACATATATATATATATATATGTATATATATATATATATATACATATATATATATATATATGTATATATATATATATATATATATATATATTAACATCAGCATTCCCTCAGTGAAGCTACGAGTTTTTAAAGTTATATAATGTCACAATCTCAGCAATTGTCATAGAAGGAGAAGTAATGGGCAAAGAAAAGATTGATGATTGAGAATGACAACTATACTTTCTTGTTGGAAGAGTCCCTGTTTGTCTCTGGGACATCATCACCCTTCCAGTTAATCAGTAAGCATTTATTGAGCTTATTGAGGTAATGAGATTTCAAAGACTAAATTTATGTAAAGGAGCTCAGGTGATAAAAGTACACAGGTATATAAACTATAAATTATATACAATGTAAATACAAAACACTTCAAGAATTCGGGGGGAAGGACATGGAATCAGGTAGGGCCTCATGGAGGAGATAGCTCTCAAAATGAGCTTATAACTTTGGAGTTAATCTTCATTGTACCCTCTTACCCTTCCACATGTAATCAGTCACTGAATCTTGCTTCTGTGATATTTATTGTGTCCTTCCTCTTCCCTCCACTCACCTTCCCTCCCCATCACTTCGTGCTTGGATCTTCTTGCACCTCGTACAGCGGCTCCCAAGCTCTTGGGATCTATTCCAAAATATTACTATCTCAATCGTTATCCTAACCCAAAGTGTTCCTCATTCTGGAAGATCTTAGAATACATTTGGTATCTCTGTGTGTGAAAAGAGGAACATAGCTCTTAAAGAAATGCTCAAATCAGTATGCATTTATTAGATACAAGATGTCATTTCATCCCACAAAACATGCAGAAGATGAAAAGAATGTATAAACATAAAACAAATGATAAAAGTTCTCTTTCCTCTATGATGGGTGAGTCCTGTCTTTCTTCAGAGTTGTCTTGAGTTGAAATCCCAATCTTCAGAAGATCACAGATAAAGGGAAGAACCTTCCAAAGGTTAATTAATCCAACTCTTTTACTGGGACAGGCATTGATTTCCTTGATTACAAAATGAGAATATGATAAGTATACTCTCACAAAGTCTGTTAGGTGAAAAAGATATAAACATAAATAATTACAATGCACAAGATTCTGTGACATGTGCTTCTGAATTTCAAAATTAAGTACTGTACCAGGTCTGAGGAGGCAGGTTCTTACCAACCGGGGAAACAAGCTTCCTGGAGTAGGTAGCGCTTGAATTGGGCTTTAAAGGATGGATAGAAACCAACAAGTGAAGAAAGGAAGGAGAAGATTCTTATATAGGGGTGGAAATAGGAGTGTGCAGACATGGTATGGAAACAGACCATCTTGACAAGAGTTTGGAGTCCTCAATTAGAAATGGAACTAAGGACATGATTGCAAAGCCTCATGAAAAGACTGAACCTGGCCTTTCATCTTCATCTCCTATTTTAGGGGGGTTACCTTAAATGTTTTGTTTCTGATGCTGAAGTGATTGCGTGTTGGTCATGACTAAGTTGAAGTAACTCCCCCACCCCCACCAAGACCCTCACCAAAAGCAGATGTTTATCACAAGATGCCATCCCAGCAAGCACACAGACTGAATAAATAACTAAATAAGCATGCAATTCAAAAAGAAAGCATGCCTGTCAATATCAACTTTCCAAGATTTTCCTATGGAGGGAGGCTCCAAGACAAGGGTCTACTTGGATTTGGAAATGATACTCCCTCAAAGCTTAATTCTTCCCTTATGTTTGGGGCTTGATGAAAATGAAATGCAGATTCTGATCTGTTTTAATACAGTCCAGCTATCTATAATTGTAGAATGTTAGAGAATTTAGAAATCATCTACTCTAATCCTTTTGATTTTTACAGAGGAGGAAACTGAGGCTCAGAGAGAGAGAGAAAGACTTGCCCAATATCACAGAAAGTTTCCTGAAGAACCAGGACCCAAATCTAGGTGTCTTAATTCCTAGCCCATACTCCCAAGATTTTTACCAGACCCAAGTCCAAAGTCTTCAGCCTGGAATTCCATGCTGTTCATATCAAGCCCTAAGTTATCTTATTTAATTTTACCTTATTTAAGCTTATTCACTACACTCTTACACACATTCTCTTTTCCAGACAGCTGAGCCTTTTCCAGGGCTCCCATGCATATGCTTGTATCTGCCTTTCATCTTAAAGTTCCCTCAGGCTTTAATTCTCTCCCTCCTTACTGTCCTTGTAGACCAGATCCATTCCTTAGGGGCTGTCTCAAATTCCAACTCTTACAGGAGCCCTTCACAGTTCAGACCTGAAATGACTTGCTTTCCTTAACCTCCCATATATTACTATTTGTTCCTCCCACACAACTGAGCACTTAATTATGTTCTTCATATTGTCCTCTAATTAGTGTATGTAACTTATCTCCATCTTACTCTTTTCCTATCATCTTTAATATTTCATTGCCCATGTTTTCCTTACTATCTATTAGATTGTAAACTCCTGAGGTCTGTGAGTGTCCTTTAAGGAGGGGTATTTTTTCCTTATTTTTTTTTTTTTACTTTTTAATGTATTTTCTGAACTTAAGCACCCAAAAAAAGAACATTTCCATAAGAAGAAAGAAGATTCTGTATGAATCTAGGAAACTCCATAATTTATTTTTTAAAGTATGTAATAAATACTACACATTGGTTCAATGACCCTCTTTTTTATATCACTATTCTTAGTTCCTCTCCTTGGACAATCCTTTCCTCCATTAAAAAGCAAAGAAACAAACCCTTTGTAATAAGTATTGTCAAACGATTTAAATCCATAGAATGGCCACATCAAAAAATATGTGTCTATTTGCATCTTGAATCAATAACTTTTGTCAAAAGGTGGATAATATAGATTTTTTTGGAGACTAGTTGATCATTTTATTGAGTTTTTAAGCCTTTTGAAGTTTTTTCTTCATGGTGTTACTATCATTGTATAAATTCTCTTAGTTATGCTCATTTTACTCTATCAGTTCATATTACCCAGGATTCCCTGAATAGCTTCCTTTGTCATTTCTTATAATCCAATAATATTACATTACATTCATACACCACAACTTTTTCAGCCATTCTCCAACTGTCTAAAAAGCAATCTGGGTACCCTTTTAGATTCTAGCTTTTTGATTTTTTCCTGCCCTGTCCCTCCCACCCCCATTCCTAAACCTCCATTTTCTCCTTTTAAATCCTTTTAGGGATCCTTTTAGGATCAGGAAGTTTGTTTTATTTCCTTCCTTAAAGTTATCCTCTCTCTTGGACATACATATTTCCATTTCCTTCATTTCCATATTTATTTGATGTGTTTTTATACCAAATAATTTGTGTGTTCAGGCTATCTTTGTCCATTTGAGATAAGAATGAGGTTCTTCCACGGGCCTCCTTCCCTTCTTCCATATTTACTCTTTCTTTGTGCAACCCAATTATGAGAAAGGTCAAGTTTTATCCTCCTCTTCTTCCATTAAGTGTATTCTTTTTCCCTTCCTTCTCTTTCCTCTCTTCAAACAGAAACAAAAACAATTCATTTGTATGACCTCTGTTTTTATTTTTTTAATTTGATAATCTTTGAAGACATTAGAGTTCTGATGGGATACTTGTTTCTTTCTTCTCCCCTCCCCTTCATTCATTCACCCTTATTCATCCCTTCCCTAATCATTCCTTCTTGGGCTTCACTCTAATCTCTCCTGACTTATTCTTCTACCTTAACAACCTGAAGGATCATTCTGCTTCTGCTGCCCCTTCTCTGATGGGTCAGTTTCTCTTAGAATTTCTGTTTTAAAGAAAGTGCTCATACCAGCCACGTTCACACTTTCCTCGTTGTATTCCATTCCTGACTCTCTAGAATTCTTTGACTATCCTGCCTCTTACACAGGGACTTTTGCATGTATTTTTTTGTATGTATATTGCATCTTTTGCATGTATTCATATTCCAAGCACTTACAATATCTACCACATAGGAAACATTTGTTAAATGCCTTCAATTTGTTGACCTGTTAGAATGCTAGTACTACATCATCACATAGTTCTTCCCAATGTTCAAATACATTTATCTCTGGACTCTTACATTTATATTTCAAAATTCTTATGCAGCTTTGGTCTTAACATCAGAATTACTTAAAAATCTTCTAGTCTATTAGAAATCCACTTTTCTTCCCTAGGATTAATTATAATAAGCTTTGCAGACAGAATAAGTTATTTTTGGTTGTAGGTCTGTCTCTTGCTTTTGCAATGTTTTATTCCAAGGTTTCCCATTTATAGTAGAAATTTTCTGATGTTAAATGTAGGTTGTTTGTTTGTTGGCACTCATTTCTTTCTGGATGCTTTTTTTCTTTGATAGGAGATTTGGATTTTGGCTATGACTTTCCTTTTTGGGATTCCTTTCAACAGGTGATTGTTAGACTCTATATTTACTTTGCCCTCTGGAACTGAGATGCAGTTAGTAGTTATACCTACTTGAGGTATAGTAGCCAGGCTTTTTTTTTTTCCCATCAAAGTCTTCAGGTAGTCCTGTGATTCTCAGTTTTTCTCTCTCTGACCTAGTTTCCAAGGACCTCTGAATCCCTAGGCCTGGGACATGCAGGTCCACTGTTAATCCCTTTCTGTTGCAGTATTTTGGGACTTTCTGGTCTTCCTGGGGATTTTGGGGGAGATTTGTCTGTTCTTACTGCCTCCACACAGAACCTTACAAGTTACATGTGCCCTTAGTTGTGCTAAGAAGCTATTTTGCTGATGTTGACTTTGCTGGAAACTTGTTCTATTGTCCTTAGCCTTCTGACTAATCTTTTTCATGGTTCTGGATTGGAAGAAGCAACTGTTACTGTTTCTTATTGGGTTTCTTGATAATTATTTAATCTGTTAGGGTTTTGTTGAAGTGGATATGTAGGAGCTGAACAGTTTTCTCTTTAAGTAGTTGTTTTGGTCAGAAGTTACTATGATCTTTCTATTAATAATAGTGATATTAATAATGATGATATATGTAAGTAGCTCATATTTATAGAGTAATAAGTTTGCAATGTGCTTTATATATATTATTTCATGCTATCCTTGTAATAGCCCTGTGATATATAGGTAGTATTTATTCCTATTTAAGAAATGAAAAATTGAGGCTCAGAGAAGTTAAATAATTTGCCCTGGATCACCTAGTATAAATATCTGAAGGAAGATCTGAATTCATTGTTTATTAATTCCAGATCAACTGCTTATTGGTAGAGCTATAACTTGGTACAGCCATTTTGGAAAGCAACTAGTAACTTGCTTTAGGAATCACTAAATCATGTACCTTTTTATCTAGAAATACCAGTGTGAGAGCTGTACTCCAAAGAGATTAAAGAGGAAAAGGACCCATTTGTAGAAAAATAGCTAACAGCTGCTCTTTTTCTTGTGTAGCAGAGAATTAGAAACAAAAGGATTATCCATCAGATAAGAAATAGCTAAATAAATCATAATATATTATTGCTCCATAAGAAATATTATCATGAAATGTTAGAAATATTAGTATGAACTGATACAGAGCGAAGAAAGCAGAACCAGAACTATTTATACAATAATAGCATTGCAAAGACAACTACAAAACTCTTTAAAACAATCAAAGTTCCAGAGGATAAATGATAAAGCATGTTACCCACCTCCTGACAGAAAGTAATGGTTTCAAGATGAAAAATAAAACATACATGTTCACACATGGCTAAAGAAGGAATTGTTATGCTTGTATATATATTACATGTTTCTTTCCCCTTCCTCAAATGGAGGGTTGGAAAGAGAGAAAAAAATAGAGAGGGAGAGGGAGAGGAAATTTATTGAAGCACTTTTTAATTCACAGAAAATTTAATTCACAGGAAGGCCAGAAGGAATCGCAAACAGGACAGCTTTGAAAGTTAAAGTTGAAATTATTATATATTTAAAAAGAAAAGCAAGCTAGACATAATAAAGATGTGCAGTTTCATGTGCAAGACTCATTTTCTGTTTTATTATGTATTTTCAAATGCTTTATTTTATTTGGTGTTAAATTCAGTATTTAAAAGTAATTTTTTTAAAAATTCACATTACCTTGTCTCCCATGTTTGTACTTATAGCATTCAGCCCAGGGCCTTATATTAAACACTTAACCAAGGCTTTTATTGAGGAATGATTAACCAAATTATAGTATATGGATTAAATGGAATATTATGTGCCATAAGAAATAATAAACTAGTTTCCAAGGAAACTGAGAAGACTGTTATCAACTGATTCAAAGTGAGCTAAGAACTAAGAGAACCAAGACAAAAATTTATTCTAAAATCTTTCAAAGTTTTTTTTTCTATAATGTTACATTATAGAAAAAAAAAAAAAAAACTTTGAAAGATTTTAGAACTCTAATCAATTCATTGATAAGCCATTAGTCCACAGAAATAATGAAATATGTCACTCATCTCCTGACAGAGAAGTAAAAACTTAAAATGCAGAAAGGGATGTTTTTTGAACCTGGACAATGTAGAAATTAGTTTTGCTGGACTATATAGGGACTCTATTGAAGACTTTATTTTTCCAAGTTTGTTTTTTATTTTGTTTTACTCAATTGGAGGGACCATGGAGAGCAGGAGGTACTGATTAATTTTTTAAAAAAGAAAAAAAACAAAACAAAAGGGGAAAGGGTGTGGTCACCCTTAAAATAGAAAGATTGAAAGATTAATTTTTCAGCAGTCAAAAATAGATAATTGGGGGTTGTTCCACTATGTTTGGCTACTAATTTTAGATACTTCTTTGTAGATTATTTTTCTCGCCTTTAATTTCTTATTTCCTTAAGCTTTCTGAAACATATTTTTTATCCTGTTCCTGACTAATGCATGGAAAACTCAAAATAAAGTCAGGGAGAAATGACATACCTCTCACTGAGCAAGAACTGCTCTATCCCTGGTACTGTTTACCCAGTGAGCTTGTTCATGTGATGTTCCTCTTGGTATAAAAATGTATTTTCTTGCTTCCAAGAAAAGCATTTAGCTACAAATCAGCTGTCACAACAGCATGCTACCACATACAGAACAAGGATGGGCCCTAGGCTCCCAAAAATGCATTTATTTAAGAAGGAAAAAATAAGCTAAAGGGTGAATAAGAAAAAAGACTAAAATAAATTAGCTTTTGTCCTTTTCTCAAATATATTCTAATAAATGTTCTGGCATAGAATAATCTGAAAAGCATTGGGGCTCTCAGACACACCTGCAGTTTTGCTGTTGAAAATTAGTGGTGTGGTTTGTTGCCAGGTTACTGAATAAGTTTTAAAACCTTCCTGTTTCAGTGACATAAAACACTGTGAAACCTTCTTCCTATGTAGTGGAACCATGCAGATCCCCTCAACAAAATAATGTTAAAGCCAAAGGCACTGGGTGGCTAAAGAGAGGGGGGAAATTTTTCTTTTTGCCCCAGTGCAAATCTGCCATCTTATAGGTCAAGCCTCGTCCTTCCCTTTTCTCAGTGAATAATTCCCATCTTGTCTACAATTAAATTTCATGTTCATTTCATTAGATATTTTTGGATAAAAATTATTAAATTAAAGCCACATTTAAGTTATTTAGATAAAATGATGATTAAAAATAAACGTTTCAATTCCCTTTTTTCAATCTCCCCTGCTTTCCATTTCCTCCTGCCACTCCCATGAGCGGGGGTCATGGAGGTCACCTTCCTTGCCTGGTGTTTACAGGTGATTGGCTCGTTTCTTCCATCTCCATTCTGTGCTTCTGCAAAGCCTCACACATTTGGCTTGGCCAACGTGTGTGTGATCTGTGATACTGACAGTCAACATCTCAAAGGAAAAGGAAGAAGGCAAGGGAAAACTTGACAGTGTGCATAAGGGAAAAAGAAATCCAGACAAATATTCTTTATAGCCCTAAAGCAGGTGGAAGGTCACCAATATGGGAAAGAAAAATGTCCAGATAATTATTTCTGGCAAATACATTTTCTTTGAAGAGAAAATTTCACTGACTACTTGTTTTGGGGGTTAGATTGGGGAAAATTAACAACTCTCTGCTGGAAGAAATTCTTTGGAGGAGAATACTGTCATAGGTCTTTGGGTTCAAGGGTAGTTAGAGGCATGTAATTCCATGAGTAATCTGGCATTCGTATCCCAACCCCCTGCTGCTGACCTGCACATTTGAATAATGTTCCAGAAATGTCATTTCATAGTTTTTCTGGGTGGCCCATTTAAAACAGGGACCCATTCATAAAATTGGGATCCTATTGTAAACAGCCTGCTCTGCAACCTTGATGTTAAAGAAAGCCTCTGTATTTTTGTGTTCTTGTTTGTTTTTAAAAAGTCACTCTTGGGGCAATTATGAAAAGATCCTTCTGGGGGACCCACACGAAGTGAGTTGATTTTAGTTGCCCACCACCTTTCTTCAGCAACACATCTTAAGTGTTCAGCTTTACTTCCAACTTCTAGTTCTCATAACCTACCCCCTTCTTACCTTTTCCATACCAATTCCAGGTTTCTAGACCAAATATTCTAGCAAGTTTCCTTGTCTTATTTTATAATTATTTGTGTATTAACCATGTTTCCTTGAAGCTCTCTGAAGACAAGATGTAATGTCTGGGTCTCTCCTAGACACATCCCTACAGGTTGGAAATAAGAGGCTTTGGCCTCTTATTTAAATACACAGTCCGTAGCTGAATTTGAATTACTGTCACCCCAGAACTGCCTTTTCTAGTGAACTAAATGTCAGATCTTCAGGCAAAAAGCACAGCCACAAGACAGCAGTTATGTTACACACAGACATAAAGATTGCTCCTCTCTCACTGCTTTCCCACCAATTAGCCAACACCTATTTATTAACCATCTAATGTTTTAGGCAC
The DNA here is from genome assembly GCF_048593235.1 of Sminthopsis crassicaudata. Lineage (NCBI taxonomy): Eukaryota > Metazoa > Chordata > Mammalia > Dasyuromorphia > Dasyuridae > Sminthopsis > Sminthopsis crassicaudata. The sequence goes on from NC_133617.1 coordinate 664,953,392, forward strand.
TGAATTAAGATACTGGGGATACAAAGACAAAATTCAGACAACCTCTCTTCAAGGTGCTTAAAATAACTCTCTCACTCCAACCCTATTCCTCTTCTAAACTCCCCTATTTCTGCACAAAGCACTACCATTCTTCCAGCCTTCCAGATTCATAATCTCAGCATTACCCTCAACTACTTTACCTGGGCAGCTAGTTAACTAGATACCTTTACAGCATCTCTTGCATCTCCTTCTATGTGTTATGATCAAAACCTAGCTGGAAGAGAGATTCCATTAAACTAAAGGATGCATGAAATACCTATAACTAATACAATTACAAAATGCTGAAATACAAGTGGAGATACATTAATTGCCATTGTAATAAAAATGACAGTAACACCAAATTCAGGTATTCATTGCCAAATGTTAATGCCAAATTCAGATCCAACTACCAAATTATCTGGATTTGGTTCTGACACTGAATAAATAAATTTAGGTGTTTTTGTCATTTTTATTGTATGGGCACAGCTCAGTCATGAGCAATTAATATAGAATATCATGTTGCCTCAGCATTTGTATTTTTATTTTAGGTGAACAGATTGGAGACTATAACCCTGTGAGTTTTAAAAGTTCAGGTTTTGCAGCCAGCCCAGCATTGCTTGAGACAAGGACTAATCCAGCTATCTTGCTACATCTGGAATCACATTGCTATGTAGACACTGTATTAAATCTTCCTAGAGATCTAGATAGTGATGAGGGAAAATGTTCATACTTGTTTCATTGGTCTTTACATTTTTAAACATTCTTTGTAAAAGCTAATTGATGTTAAGTAGTTAAATGGAGTTGGGGTCTGGTCATTGAAGGCTAACAGTTAGAGGAAGACACCTGGAATGGAAGTGTGAGCCATGACACTGGAGAGAAGCCTGACTCTGAGGAATAAGACAGATAATCACTACGGACATAAATGACTGTGTTACAGGAAAACTTGTATGTAAGAAATGTCGTACCTGGGGCAGCTAGTTGGTGAGTGGATAGAGCATCATCCCTGAAGTCAAATCCGACCTCAGACACAACACTTCCTGGCTGTGTGGCCCTGGGCAAATCACTTAACCCCAATTATCTCAGGAAAAAAAAATGTATCTGATATGTCCACTATTTAATAGCTCTGTTCTGGGATATAAATGTATATTTTCCAGTGGAATAATCTTAAGTGATTGTCCAGGGATTCTGTGCCCCTAAGAGAATTTACTTCCCTATCTAAGGTCTTATATGTACCTGTAAGTGACATGAGAAAGTTAGGGGGTTGATTCAAATGATCAATTTACTGAAATTCTCCAATAAGAACTTCCTGTAGATCAAAGCTTATTTGTGTGCTTGTTTTAAGTACCAGGGATGCAAAGAATGGGGCATGAATGGGAAAAGTTTTAAGAGTATTCAGTCTCATCTGAAAGTGTGGTTCTGGTAAAAGTGTTACATACATGTGATCCCTGCGGCTGGGGGAGCTAAAGTGACAGGGGGATTCCTTGAGCCTCAAGCTTAAGTAGGTTAAAGTCAATTGGAATCCTCACCAAGTCTGGCCTCAAAATGGTAACTCCTGAAAGCAGACGACCACCAGGCTGCCTGAGGAGGCAAACTGGCCCAAGTTGGAAATGGAATAGGTCAAAGCTCTGGTGCTAGTGAGTGTGGGATCAGGTCCGTGAATGGTCACTGAGTTTCCAGCCTAGGCAAGATAGGGTGACCCAGAAGAGAAGAGGAGAAAAGGGGAGGGAAATGCAGAGGAGAGGAGAAGAAAAGACAGAAAGAGAAGAGAAGAGAAAATGTAGTTCTGAGGCTCCATCTGTCTGAGAACCACTGGGAAAGAGTAGCTTTCTGGGTCACCCACTGTGGGTGATCATATCAGCCCTCCTTACAAATACCTCAGTATTTATGAGGATAAATTAAGAATATATGTGAAAATGTAAAGCATTCCTCTAGAGTAAGGGATTATGATTACACACAGGGGGCCGTCAAATTGAAGTACCCATCAGGAAAAGGAGGTTGTGTTTGTCCTTCACTATGAGTTCTATGTCATCAAAGGAAAGCCCTGTGTAAACATTTCCTCCATTTATTCCCTCCTCCTTATGAGTCCTCTGAGAGCCTCACACACCTTCCCCGAAAGGCAAGACAAATTTTACAGAACCAGGAATTTTTCCACAGCAGACCCTCCTCACAGCCATTCCTGCCTTCAGTGAAAAAACATTAGGGAGCCATGATCTTTCAGATGTAGTCAGTCATTACCTCGCTGTCAACGATGCATCACTCACCAACTCCCCCAGATACATGCACATACCACAGATGCCAGGGCCCTTGCCTGCCAGTAAACCCAACTATGTGCTCTGTGTGAAAAGCTCACGTTCATTCTCTTGGTTACCTGGGCAACCTTTGCTTTGAGTCAGGTCCTTGGACTGTTCTTCCTTGATCTGATTCTCTCCAATGCTGTTTGACCTTCTGTAGCTTTCTTGGTCCTTGTACTCTGTTGGCTGAACGACCTCCGGCCCCACACTGGCGTGGTCTTCCCATCTCCATCTGACTCATTTGTGCACTGAAGGGGAACCCTTTGAGCAAAGGCAAAAGGGAAACTTGACAAGCATCATGTCATTAGACACTGTAATTTTGGACTTTAGCTAGAAGGATCTCTTCAAAGGTATCCCTCTCCCTTCATGAACATGGGATTTTTACCAGCTAAGGGGTGCTCAGTCCATTTCCCAGGCTAATAATGTTGCTACTCTTGGGAGCTGCAGCTGAAGCCTCAGAAGTGAGCATTTAAAAAAGTAGTTTTAGTCATCATGATTATGTTGGTGTGAGGAGAGGTCCCCTATGATGAACTTGGACATTTAATTTCTCTGAACTTTAATTTTCTCATTTACAAAATGAGAATTTCTTAAGACATGTAAAGAAGAGAGATCGGAATAGTTTCTGAGGTCCTTTTCAGACATGTCTATGATGAGTTCAATTCAATATGCATTTATTAAGCACCTACTGTGTACTAGGTACACTGAGGATACAAAAGTGGGAAAGGACAGTTATGCACACTCAGAACTAACAGAGACATAGGAGCCTCACATATAAATAAGGAAAAAGGTTTTTAAATGAACAAAATAAAATATGTAGGATTACAAAAGAAACCGATTCTGTTGAATAGTTAGTAAAATGTCTTTTGAAAACAATTCCATGGATCTAGACTAAGAACTCCTGACCCACAAACCCACAAAAACCAGAGATCCTCTCGTAAAGGATAACTTGGGGATTCATAGAATTCAGAACTTGTAAGTAAGCATACAATAGAACTGAATGATAGAACTGAAAGCCCAGAACATTAGACCTGGAAGGAGACTGTAGACCATTAAATTTCAGAGCTGAGAGAAGCCACAAAACAGAATAGAATGTAAATTTTTTTTTTCCTTAGAGGAGAAAAGTGAGTTTTTAGAAGATAACAAAGTCAAAGAGCTACTTAGTGGAGGGGCCAGTATTACAGCCCAGCTTTCCTGAGTGCTTTTTCCACACTTTCTGGTTCTCAGAATTAAGAAATTTGTGCTTATTCCTTGCTTTGTCGCTTTCAGACTTTTACGGTGAGTTACAGGGAATAGAAAAGTAAATTCCTCTACTTATTTTAGCATCCTGTCTTGTGTTCAGCCCAATTTTTATGTTCTCAACAAACATATATTCTCCGGCTTCAGTTACCGTATCGGTAGAGTATATAACAATGGTGCTGTTAATAAGCAAGGCCTTGAGATATTCTGTAACTGTGAATGGGAGGTCAGAACCATGTATCATTCCATGAGTTAATTTGTTCATACAACGAAGCTTGGGACTGCTCCCCACAGCCAAGTTACTGAAGCGAATCTTAGATACAGTGTGGGCGACACGAAGGATGCAGGTCCGAAGCCTCCAGGCTGCCGAGGCCGACTCCTTCTAGGATTCAGAAAGAGAGGCCTTTCATACGTGTGAGAAGGCAGATAGTCTCAGTGGGTCATTAACATTAGACAGTTAGGTCATGGTAGTTCCGTAGCCAATGGGCCAGACCCCGCTTTCCTCATTTTCACACACAGACTCTCACGGGTGTCCTGTGAATTGTAGAATGTCATGTTGGTGAATTTAAGGTGTCTAAAACGGAGTGGATTAAAGAGCCCAGAGTTAACTGGGGTAAGCAGTTTGCTTTTACAGTTCCAATAAAGCAGTTCAGGCAAAACCTCTTGGGCCCATCTGGACTTGGAGAGGGAGATCCTGTGACAAAAACATGAGAGTGGAGTTGTGTCTCCTGCTCCTCCCAGAAAGGACCCCAGAGGTCATAGCTTGGCTAAGAGTATGTCCACTCATGTGGGGAGGGGATTGATGTTGGGATCAATATCAGCATCCAAAATGGAGCCACTCTCCATCACTCTGGAGGTTCCAGCCAGAAATTAGAAGATACATTACAGAAGCAGGGGCAGGTTGGTCTGGGAAAAGGGTGTCCTGCTCTATTTGTGCATCATAAGGGAAGGGAAGGAGGATGTGCAGAAAGGCCTCTTTAACGGAAGGACTGAGGGCTCTTGGGCTGGGGCAAGGACCCTGGGTGGGTACACCCATTGGGCACTGAATGGTTGCTGTTAACAGGAGAGCTCTTGGGTCTGGGAAGATGGAAGATAACATTGGTGGATGTGGCTAAGAAGGTAGGGCTGAGTCTGTCTCTAACCCTCAGGGCTCCAGCCTTTTGGGGTTAACTTGGTCCCTGCTTGATTTGTGGGGTCACACATCTAGTAAGGAGTGAGGTAGAATTTGAACTCAGGTCCAAATTCAGGCTTTATCCACTGGGTCATATATCTCAGGCCAGTACATATACCTTGAGCCAGGAGCTGCTACTGCTTCTGTAATCTTCCAACTTCTGGTGGCTCCCAAAAAAGGACACTTTGAGCAAACTTGGAGTCAGATGGCCTGGGTGGATGTCCCAGCATATCCATGAATGAATTTTGTCATCTCGTGCAAATCCTTTTATTTCATTGTTTCTCATTTTTCTTGTCTATAGAATTGGGATAATAACACTCGAACTACTATGCTGACCTCACAGCTGCAAATCTTAAAGTTTTAAATAAGTGTGGGTTACTGTTATCATTCTAGAGGGTGCTAGAATGGGAAAACATTTCAGGAGATATAAGAGATCATTCGTTTTTAACTTGGAACAAAGAACTGGAAGCAAGTAGGCACTCAACAATTTGGGAATGGTTACACAAGTAGTGGCATGTCATAAGAAACAATAGACATGATGAATTCAGAGAAGCTTGGGAAGGTAATACAAAATGACTTGCAGGAAACCAGTGGGAAAAAATCTATATAATGGTGTGGATAGCACAAAACAAAGACAAAAGGAAAGGAAAGAAAAGGGAAAGGGAAGAAAAAAGAAATGAAAGAAAAGCAAAGGAAAGAATACAAAATAAAAGAGAAAGGAAAAAGCAAAAAGAAAAGAGAAAAAAGGGAAGAGAAAAAGAAAAGGAAAGAAAAATGAAAGAAAAAATAAAAAGGAGAAAAAAGAAAGAAAAGGAAAAGAAAAGGATAACCAGGTTTTAGAAAGATTTACATGAACTGATGCTGAGCAAAACAAGTAGAACCAGGCATACATTGTATACAATAAAAGCGAGAATGTGAGATGATCAACTAGGAAGGGCTTGGTTCTTCTCAATGGTTCAGAGATCCAAAGCAATGCCAATAGACTTTGGACAAAAAATGCCATCTGCATCCAGAAAAAGAACAAGGAGACTGAATGTAAACCCAACACATGCTATGTGCACGTCTTTTTTTCTTTTTTTTTTTTTTAAATCTCTCATGGTTTTTCCCTTTTGCTCTGATTTTTCTCTCCCAACATGACTCATAATGTAATGTGTATTGAAAATGAATAAATTACCAGAAAAAGAATAAGGCTTTGTCCTGAAGAAGAGATGAGAAAATGCACTTTTGCCTGGTATCTGTAAAAATGGGAGACTATGGATGTGGAACATTATTCTGACTTGATTTGATGTGTTGGTTTGTTTTGATGACCTGACTTCTCTCCTCCTTGTCCCCATCCCCAACTTCTTTTAGATCCTTGCTACATGGAATGGCTCTTCAGGTAGAGGACAGAGTAGAGAGATGACTGGGAATAAAAATAATATCAAAAATAAAAGATACCAATAAAATTTTTACAAAAAGGCTTAGAGTTGGAAGGGCCTTGAAGATGAATAGGTTCCAAGCCCTCATTTTATGTAGGTAGAAACCCAAGGCTGGAGCATTTGGGTAACTTGTTTATGCTTATATACATATAGTAGGGAACAGATCTTCAGTTCAAATTCAGGTATTTTTTAATTCCAAATCTGAAGTCAGAAGGAATCCTAGATTTCCATCCCATCCTCTTCACTTTATAGAAGAGGAAACCAAGAACCAGGGCAACACACAGTTCCTCGGGCCCAGACGTGGGACCGGAGCCGCCTCCTTCTGACTTCCAGCACAGACAGTGAGTTACACACACATCTCTTTCTCTGGCAGAGAGGGGTGGACCACTTTTTAAAGCATCCCAAGGGACAGAAATACCACAACCCCTCATGGCAGTCTTGCTCAGTGTTTCAGTTCAGTCCAAGTCAGCTCTGTTAATTGAGCACTTAATTTTGTGCCCAGCCATTTACTAGGCACTGTGGGGGATGGAATAGAAGCCTAGGAAGTGGCCCCGCCTTCATAGAACTTGAGTTGGGAATCCCCTGAACATGACTTCATCTTGGAAGATCACATTGTGGAAGAATGTGAAAAGTTCTCTTGGACACCACCCACACAGCCAGATGTTTATCACAGAGGAGGTGTCACTGGGTGGAACCTTGGGTGGATAGAGCCTCCAAGGGCAGGACTTAAAAACAGGCAGCTCAATCTACACGGACACAGGGAGGATTCAGGAATGACCGAAATTCTTAAAAATATTAGCAAAAATGGCTTTAAAATAAGAAAATAGAAAAATGCCACTGAGCAAGACATTACCTGTAATTTCCCAAATCTCCTTAGCAAATTCATTTAGTTAAATTCATAGGGATCATGGGATTTAGAGATCATTGAGTTCATTGATGTCATTTCACAGCTGAGAGTTAACAGTCCCAGAAGTTAACTACTTGCCTACGGTCACACAATTAGGCAGAACTGGAATACAAACTTAGGGCCTCTGTCTACAACATTTATTACTAGAGTATGCTACAATATATACAAGTACAGTATACTACACATTTAACTCAATAAACCTACTCTCCACTAGGGGTTGTGGGACATATAAATGTAGATGACAGATCTGGGATTGCAGGAGCTGAGCAGCAGTGGCCGTTGGGATGAAACCCTCAGCTCTTCCTGGAACTTAATGTGCTGATCTAGAGGGAAGCAGAGGCGCAAGATCAATGGGTGCAGAAATAGAGAAAGGAGAGCTGAAAAATGGGCAGTCAGTTCTCTTCAGTCCCGAAGCTGTCAGTTTTAACAATCTCTTCAAGGACTTTTGGAAGTTCTGATAGATTTTGTCTTTTCTCAGCTTCTATTTTCCTAAGCATTTCCCATATCCCGATTCTGTTTCAAGAAACCTAGAATCAGTCATGAAGGTTTCTATGCTAAAAGTAGCCTAGGCTGAAGAAAAGGTAGAATGCAGGAATCTGTGATTAACTGGAAATATACAAATTTTATTTTGTAAAATATAAAATTTTATTTTATTTTGCAGAGTCAAACTATCCAAGTATTAGGGATTTTTCTAATCAGGGCTCTAAACTATTGTGATTGTATTAATGACTTCACCTGCTATAAATCCCATAAAGTAGTAGAGAAAGGGATCTTGTGGCCTTGAGAGTTATCTCACCTCTTGGCTAAAAGTAAGCTAATTGTTTTAACTTGGTGTGGTTGATTAAATATTCAGAAAGGGGGATGGCTGGGTGGAGAGAGCAGTGACTCTAGAAAAGGATAAGCCATGAACCAACCCCTGAAAGGAGAAACTGAGACCTGAGAAAGATTCAGCTCTGCCCATTGGCAGAAGGCAGTCCAGTCTGCCATCTCTACCCTCTTCAGTGAGACCCACCGCTGTGCATTTCTGTATTGCATTGACTAGAGCGTGGGTATTAGAAAAACCACAGAATGGAAAGAACATTGATTTTTGAGTCGGGAGATTCCGTTTCATGTCAGTTCTGCCAATTACAGGTAGATTCTCTCCTTACTTGGGGGTCATTTTATTTCATTTTTCAAATAAAGGTTATTTACTCTAAGGTCCCTTCCAATTCTAAATCTTATGCCCTGAATGCCAAGATGTCTTACAATGATAATAAATGCTATGGATGACCAGGAAGGCGAGATAAAAGAGGAATTGCTGCTAAAATTATCAAAGGAAAAGAGATCTCAGTCTGGGGCTTGAAGAACAAACTGTGTGACTTTAAGCAAGTTACTAAACGTATCTCTGCCTCAGTTTCCTCATCCAGCAAAGGTTGTTGCAAGTTGTTGATTCAGTTATTTGTTGTTCCCAACTCTGCTTATTGACCAGCGCTGGGGAAGATTATGGTAGGGAAGAAGACACCAATCTGAAGCTTTTTATATCACCTGCCTTTGGTCACTTAACCCTGAAAATTGTCTTGTTTTTGCTAACTTGGGAAGGAACTGAGATTCAAGGGTCCAACCTTTTTTTTTTTTTTTTTTTTTTTTCTTTTACTGAGGTGGACTTATTTTCATTGTCTCAAAGCCATTGCTGATCTTCACAGATCAGTCCCAATTGTGGCTACCTTGATGATTATTTTTATTTCTCTGTCTTGAGTTTTGCCTTGTTAATTAGAATGAAAGCTTAAAGGAAGAATTTTCTTTGCAAAAAAGGGAATAATTATATTTATGCTGTCTCTCTTACTCTGCATGTGTACTTTGTAATCCTGAAAGCACATTAGAGATTCATGTGTGTGGGGAAAATGTGGAAAAGAGAAGAAAAAAAAATCAGTACTCGATAAATGAAAAAATATTTAATTTTTTATTTAAAAATACTAACAATAGAGAAAAATTATAAAAATATAAACTGGGCTTGTGGCTATGTGAAAGGAGAGAAGAGACCTGTGAAAGAGATGTTCTTAAGTGGAAACAAAAAGGAACAGAATGGATATGTGGAGTGAATAAGAATGAGGAATCCATGATACTCAAGTTGTAAGCTTTGGTGACTGGAAGGATAGTGGTACCCTTGACAGTATTAAGAAAATTCAGTAGGTGGAACAATTTTGGGGAAAAGATAATGAGTTATGTTTTATATATATTTAGTTTGAGATACCTGCTAGATGTCTAAGGGAAGTTGGAGAAATCTAGGTCTATCACAGTAGAGAGATTAGGGTTGGGCATTTAGACCTGGAAAACACCTGCATAAAGATAATTGAAGCTAATGGCAAAAAGGCCCTTGGGGGACACAGTAAGGATGGAGAATAAAGTTAGGGATCATAAAGCAAAGGGAAAGGTAAACTGATGAAAGGACAAAGACGTGGGTGTGAAAATCTCACCCATGTATAGCTGAGTTAGTCATGCTTATTGAGTAGAATGAGGATCTGAGAAGTTAGTGTATTTTAGGGAGAATCAGAATGTATGTTGAAATCCCTGGGATGAAGGCAGGTGTTGGGGTGGAGAAATGCCTATGATTCAAGCACTGACCTCACTGAAGAAGGAAGGAGAATGTAGACAACAGTCACCGGGATCTGGCATAGATGACAAATTTGGATTGAATGAACCTCTAAGGATGAAAGGTTGGTGGAAGAGAGTCTGGAAGAAGCATTGGGGAGTGAAGAGCATTCTAATCCCCTCACTGTGACCAGCAAACCATTTAGCTAGTACTGGGAAGGTCAGGGAAAAGAATGGGTATTGTTAGGAAAGAGCAATGGCTTAGCGAGCCATAAGATAAATGCACAGATTGAACAAGAAAAATAAGATTTAAAAAAGAGTTTTTAAATTATGGAGAAGATAGGGGATACTGAGGAGTGGGAAATGTAAGGTTGAAATAGGGGATGGAAGAAGTGAGAAAGGATGGAGGACAACAGATTTAAGATGATTCTAAAAAAATTATTATCAAATCTATATGCAATCGAAATTCAAAATGCAGAGAGATTAGTATGCACTGGAATAAGTAGAGAAAGCTGCTTGGCGGGAGTGGGACTTTAGAAGGACCCCGAAGGAAGAGAAGAGGGGCTTTCCAAGTTTGCATGAACAAAAACTCTAAAGTGAGGAGTGTAGACTGTGTGTATGTGTGTAAGAATTTGGAGACTGGAGCAGAGGATACATTTTGGGGAGTGGTAGGAAATAAAATTGGATAGGTAGGGTGGGGTTAGATTGTGGAGGCCCCTGAAATCCAGGCAGACATTTAGGCTTAATGTGGTAGCCAATAGGGAGCCATTAGAAATCCTGAGCCAGGGACATGACATGACTAAAATAATGTTTTAGGAAGATGAATCTGGCAGCATGATCAGGATGGATTGCAGTGGAGAGAGAGATTTGAGGCAGGGAGGCCTGCTTAGAGACTTTTGCATTAATCTTCTAATTTTCTCTCCCTTCCTGTTTTTTTATCCAACATCTATTTCTTTCCCATGTGTCTCTTTCTAATATCCAGTATTCTTTGCTAATTTGGCTTTTGTTCCTCTAGGCTTTTTCTTTCTTTTAATTATGGATCTATCATTTATATTTTTAAAATTTCTACTTTTAACCTTTTCTTTTTCTTTTTATTCAATCTACCTCTTTCTATATCCTTTATTTCTCTTTTTAGGCCCTGTTAAAAAGACATCTTATCATTGCTAACAGGCTCTAGGGCAGTGGTCCTCAAACTTTTTAAATAGGGGGCCAGTTCACTGTCCCTCAGACTGTGGGAGGGCGGGACTATAGTAAAAACAAAAACTCTCACTCTTTCTCCCGTTGCTCTGCCCATTTGCCATAACCCTGCAGGCTGCATAAACATCATCAGCAGGCTGCCTTTGGCCTTTGGGCCGTAGTTTGAGAACCCCTGCTCTAGGGAATAGTGAGCACGTTAGAATCATAGAATTTCAAATTTGAAAGGACCTCATATGGCATTTTGTTGTTACTTCCTACCTAGGAGCATTTCTCTGTAAACCATTCTGGACAAGTGCTTTGCTTAGACACTGAGCTGTCTCCGGAGATTGGCTGCTCCATTTTCCAAGAATCCCAGTAAATAGGAGCTTTTTCCTTCCCTTATACTGAGCCAGTTGTTAAGCATTTATCATCAACCATCTAGTGGGAAGTGACCATCTGTACTCTACTAGACCACATCTGAAATATTCTGTCAAGCTCTAGATGTGGAAGTTTTTTAAGCAATCTGGGGCACGACTCGAGGAGACCATCCAAAATGGTGAGAGAGTGAGAACGATCCATTAGATTTTGCTTTCTTTTGCCTGAAGAAGAGAAACTTCAGGTAGAGAATGTGATCAGGAAGCTCTATGAGATGAGGTCAAAAGGATAGATCAAGAGGGGTGAGAAGTGTTCTGTTTGGCCCAGAGGACCAAGGGGCAATAAATGGGTGGGAGTTGCTGAGAGGTATGTTTTTGCTTCTGCAAAGGGAAAATCTTTCTAATGGTGAATGTTATCTAAAAATGGAAGGAGTTGCCTCTAAGGACCCTATCACTGGGGGTCTTCAAGTACCATTTACGTATGGAAATTGCCAAAGGGATTCCTGCTTAAGTACAGGTACACTAGATGATTTCTGGGGTCCCTAAAATCTCTTAAGATGCCATGATTCTGTCTCCTTGCTTATTCCTCTTATTTGTCCTATTTCAACCTACTGGGGTCATACAGCATAAATCTGTCCCTATGACAGACCTTTGAACAGGTATTCTGTTCCCACTAAGTCTTACCTTCTTCACACTAAAACATCTTGAGTTCCCTCAGTTAGTCCTCGTATGGTGATACGTTCCTAACTCATCACTATTCCTGCATGGACCTAAGAGGTACTGTGATGGAAGAAATACTCTTCAACATTATAAGCTGGCTATAAATCATATTTCTCAAAAGTTATAAAAATGTTGAATTTTTCATTCATCAATAGCTATTCCACACACATTCATTAAGTACAATATAATCCATTTAAAGTGCTCTTTGTTGTTGTTGTTTATCCTTCATTATCAAAGATAATCATGACCTGGAAGTGAATTGGATTTAAGGGAAGGAGGGCTGTTCAAGGTCACCAGCCTCACTTTCTCCTCCAGATTCCTCTGGGCTCAATGACAAGTTATAGATTAGGATGATTGGAGATGGCCCTGGATCCTGTGGGAGACCTTGGCCTTTTTAAGCTAAGATCTTTAAAAGGTCTCAGTTTCTTAAAGGCAATGTCATCAAGATTCAGATTTTGACAAACCCTACCAACATGCATGAACTTCGAATATAAACTCGGTGAAAGATTGTATGTCTATTGTGCAAAACTAGAGTAAAGAGAGATTGGTCACCAGAAGCCTGAACACCAGGGGATATAAAAGACTTAGTGGAGATAATTAAGACATGGTTCCTGCCTTCAAGGAGTTTCTGATTTAGTAAAGATGATTCCCTATGGATACAAATAAGTAAATCAGAATATTACTTGCACAAAAGGTATGCAAAGTACTATGAGATTAGATCAGGTCTAGATCAGTTCTATCTATGGGGGATAGAAGAAGAGTTCATTGGACAAGGTGGCTTTTGGGCTGCATCTTGATTCCAAGGCAAGTTAGTGGAAATAGCATTTGTTAAATGGGTACAGTGGCTCAGGCCCTATGCTAATAGTTGGGGATATAAAGAAAGGCAAAAACAGTCCCTACTCTCAAAGGAGCTAATGGAGTAGGCCATCAACAGGTAGAGAGTTAGTTCAAGGGGCATTTTAAATATTGGGAACAATGTGATCAAAAACAGAAGGTGGAACGTGAGATAAACCTTTAGGAGTCAGCAAGTCCAATTTGACTCCAGGACAGACTATGTGAGTCCGAAATAAGTCTGGAGAAGTAGATTGTAAGCAGATTGTCAAGGGCTTTGAATGTTAAGCCAAGGAGTTTGTACATAACGTAGGCAATTGGGAGCCATTGAAAAATTTTGAGCAGGAAATGATGTGACCTTGGATGGAAGAGAGTGGAGATAAGTGAGGTTATTGTGATTGTGCAGGCAAGAGCTGGCAAATGGATTTGTTTTGGTAATGGGAATGGTAAACAGAAGGGGGCTAGTGACAAGTTCTGGTGACTGATTAAATACTCGAGATGAGGGAGGGGAAGTTGGAGAGGAGTCTCAGTGGCTGGGAGGATCATCAACCAGGGGAGGAAGTTGGGGGGAGAGGTTTAAAGGGAGAGATGGCGAGTTCACTGTTGAACATGATAACATCCAGGTGAGACATCCGGGGAGATGTCCAGCAGGCAGATGGAACTCAGGGAAGGGGTCAGTCCTGTAGATGTGGGAGCCAGCTATCTGGAGATGAGAGGAGACGCCTGAGAGGTGGTTTCTGGAGGGGAGGGAAGGTTGGAATAGCTCATAGGCTGCATTAAGAAATCCTTGGCTACTTCATAGGAGGCACACACACCTTTTAACAGGCACTGATCTTCCCAAAGCTCTTGATTTCTCCTAGCCCCAATACTTGCTTTATTCACCTGCCCCAGAGGTCTATGCAAAGGTTCCACAGCCATTAATGGAGATTTCTGGAACAGGACACCATTAGAGAAGAAGCTACAAGAGAGTCCCAAGGCATCTCCATCACCCTGTCTCTCTGGGCACATCACTTTCTCAGTGACACAGAGAAAGAGACCCAGGAGACCATGGCGAGTCCCGGGCCATCCCTCCTTCCAGCCCCGTTGGCTGGGCACTATTCTGGAGGAGCCATCCTGCCTGTGGGCAGAAGAGGGGCTGGTGCCCCCGGGACCGCTGGCAGCGGCTGCGGCCTTCTTGCCCCTACAACTTAACTTCGTACCTCCCTGGTTGTAAATCAGCTCGGGTGGGAGGATGTCTAGTCGGCTTTATCTACAGGCAGACTTTAGCCAGTCACCCTGGTGGGAAGGTTTCTGGGCCAAATGGGGAAAAAGCAACAATTTCTTTGGAAGCTGGTACAACCTACGTGCAACTTTTTGAGACTTAAAGGATTTAGTTTAGAAAGAAATTCCTTCTGAAAACTGACTCTCAGTATTTTGAACGATTTCAGGGTGAAGTGTGTGTGTGTGTGTGTGTGTGTGTGTGTGTGTGTGTGTGTGTGTGGAGAGCCACTAATCTGTTCCACAGCCTTTGCTTGCTGATGTCTTTGTTGTTATTGGCCCTTCCAAATTAAGTTCCTCTTAAATACTCAATATGAATAGAATGTGGCCAAATGTCATTTACATGGCCATTTCTTAATGCTTTTTCCAAAGAAAACTCCTTGTCCAGACCACCCCTGGGGTGACAGATGAAAGGAAGGGAAGGGCCTCCGCAGACAAAGGGATAGGCTGAGTCCCCGTGTGAAAGATTAGCTTTGTGCATCCAAGAAAGGAAACGGGATAGCCAACAGAGTTGTAATGAGTGCGTCTGTGTTTCCGAAAGCTGCTCCAGAACGGGCCCTGACCTCTGCAGCTCTAGGTCAGGGTTATTTCAGACATTGTTTTCTGAGTTATTACATTTCAAAGAGCAACATCCAGGTCCAAGATGCTGATGAACGATGGTGGGTCCTGAGCAGTGGGGGCCTGAGCATAGGGCCCAGCTTTAGGTTAGCTTCCTCTGGATCCAGGGACAAAGTCCGCCAGGGCTGTGGGTTTGATGTGTAGATAAGTTCATTTTTGTGTGCAGAGGAAAACTCACAGTCTAAGCTCTGAGCGTAGGCCCAGGCTGACCCTCACTTTCGTTGGCCTGAGCATTAAACCTGCTCACTTAGCAAATTCTTTTCCCCTTCTACTGCTTCTGAACTCTGTACCTTGCATTTAAAAAAAAAGAATTGGGTGTAAGCTCATGTGCTTGGAGGGACATGTAGGAAGGCGAGAGAAGGGGAGACAAGGGCATTAAACTACAAAATCCCCAAGATCCCCCTCTCACCACTAGACCTAAGGATAGAATCAACCCTAAGCTACCTGCAGACCAATCCCTAACCAGTCACCTGGTCCTGTCAATTGTTGATGAAGTTTCTCCCCCCTATTCTTTCATTGCCACAAGAAAGCAGAGTTCTATACACAAACAGTGCTGGCCTGGAACCAAGAAGGAACGGAGCTTGAATCTTGCACAGATCGGTCCTGGCTGTCGGTACCCCAGCTCAGACTCATCTCCTTGGGCGGGGACCCCTGCAGTCACCTTTCTGTTGGCTTCCCACATCCAGTGACTTTCTCACTCTAATTCTTCCTGCCGGCTTCATCCATGAGGTCCATTCTGGTTCCGAACTTCCAGAGTCCCCAGTCCTACCACATGACACAACGCTTTAGAAACACTTAATAATTAGTGATGGGCAGAAGCACTTCGAGCCAAAGAGGCAAGAGAGCCAGCAATGAAAGGCAACTGAAGTTCTTCCAGAGCTTCTCTTTTCTCATCAGACACCCACCCTAGGCCGGTCCCAGCAGGCAGTTGCACATTCCCCAAGACTGAGGTGGAAGTCATCGGACACAAACTTCTGCAGCTCCCTTCCTTTACTTCTCTCCATCCCTCCCTGGTTTTGCCCACCCATCCTTTGGTCTTTCCCTTGGATCAGTCAGTCAGTGAGCATTTATTAAGCATCCAGTATGGGCTGAGCACTGGGAACAAAAAGAAAGGGGAAAAACACATTTCTTCCTTTCAGAGAGCTGGGTCTAGTCTAATTTGGAGGGACAACATGCTGAAAACTATGTATAAAGAAGATGTAGAGAAGATAAATTAGAAATAATCAGCAGAGGGAAGGGGATTGGGAAAATCTTCCTATAGAACTAGGGGATAAATTGGCCCTGCTGGTTCAGATTAATCCCTCCATGTTCACCCCTAATCTCACAGCTCCATTTCCTCTCTATCATTCCCTGTTTCCTTCTCATCTTCTACTTCACATGTTCCCTTCCCTGAAAACGTTCCATCTTCCATTACAGTCTTCAACTTGCTCCCTCCATCCATCCAATCACTTGCCAACTCTCACTGATTATGCTTTGGTGATATCTCTTCCCCCCATTTCTCTTCCTCACTGCCCACTGTGCCCCCTCAGACTCTCATCGCCTCCTTGTTTCTTCCATTTCCAGGAGACAGGTAGGAACCCAAGAATTAACTTCCTGTAATGCTTTATTTTAGTATATAACAATTATCTCATTTCTCTAGCATTGCATAACTTCTTTAGGAGGTAATTAGTGAAAACATTACAATCCCCCATTTATGGAGGAAGAAACAGCACAAAATAAATGTCTGTGTTCATGGCTAGTAATTGGTAAGAACAGGATTTGCATCTGAGGCTTGAGACGCCACGGGCAGCGAGGTCACAGTGGATAGAGCACATCTTCATAACTAATTGTATAATTCTGCCAATTTACTTATCCCTGTCTGCCTCAGTTTCCTCATTTGTAAAGTGAGCTAGAGAAGGAAATGGCAAATCACTCCAGTATTTCTGCCAGGAAACCCAAATGGGGGCACGAAGAGGTGGACATGACAGAAAAAGGCTGAATAACATAACTTGAGACTCCACTTTCTATTTCTTTGTCTCTCTCAGCATAAGACATCGATCAGCCAAGACTCAGTCTATCAGACTTCTTTCCAGAAGGCTTTCTGGTTCCCAACCTCAGTAACAGCCCCTGTGCTGGAAGTCCCCCACTCTCTCCGCCATAGCTTTTTCCTCTGCCCCATCAGAACTCTCCTCTACGGCAGCATAACGGGTAGCATCCG
Source organism: Sminthopsis crassicaudata (assembly GCF_048593235.1). NCBI lineage: Eukaryota > Metazoa > Chordata > Mammalia > Dasyuromorphia > Dasyuridae > Sminthopsis > Sminthopsis crassicaudata. Next base: position 664,970,174 of record NC_133617.1, read on the forward strand.
GTCCCGGAGTCAGAAATCCTGATTCTGACACTTTAGGGATGTGTCATTAATGCTTGTAAAAAGCTTCACAAACCTCCCAAATGCTCTCTCCTCTTTAAATTTATGTTGTCCTGAGACACAATCCAAGAATAGTTTATTAAACATCTCTTGTCTGTAAGGCCTTGATGCTGGGCTCACCACACTGACAAATGCACCAGACACTTGCCCTCAGAAGGTTTACATTCTGGTCAAGCAAACATCCCTTCTGTGAAGTTCTAAATGTCCTTGTTACCACTGCATCTGCTCTCCAGGGGCCTTTTTTGTTCCTTATCAGCATATTTCAAACTTACAAATAATAGGAGCCAAATTGGTTTGGGAAATTGTGTGTTGCTTTTTGTGTTTTCATTTTATTTTTATTATTGTTGTTGTTATGAATGGTGATGATTAATATAGACCTGTGACTTTACTGTATAAAGAACTATGTATCTTGGATAGGCCGAATGAATATAATAAAGATGACAATATTACCTAAATTAATCGATTTATTTAGTGCTATACCAATCAAACTCCCAAAAAAACTATTTTAATGACCTAGAAAAAATAACAACAAAATTCATCTGGAAGAACAAAAGGTCAAGACTTTCAAGGGAACTAATAAAAAAAATGAAATGAAGGTGGCCTAGCTGTACCAGATCTAAAACTGTATTATAAATCAGCTGTCATCAAAACCATTCGGTATTGGCTAAGAAACAGTCTAGTTGATCAGTGGAATAGGTTAGGTTCACAGGACAAAACGGTCAATAACTTTAATAATCTAGTGTTTGACAAACCCAAGGACTCCAGCTTTTGGGATAAGAATTTACTGTTTGATAAAAACTGTTGGGAAAATTGGAAATTAGTATGGCAGAAACTAGGCATTGACCCACACTTAACACTGTACACCAAGGTCAGATCAAAATGGGTTCATGACCTAGGCATAAAGAATGAGAGTATAAATAAATTAGAAGAACATAGGATAGTTTAACTCTCAGACCTATGGAGGAGGAAGGAATTTGTGATCGAAGAACTAGAGATCATTATTGATCACAAAATATAAAATTTTTATTATATCAAGATAAAAAGTTTTTGTACCAAAAAAAAAAAAAAAAACTAATGCAGACAAGATTAGAAGGGAAGCAATACTGGGAAAATATTTTTACAGTCAAAGGTTCTGATAAAGGCCTAATTTCCAAAATATATAGATTAATTTATAAGAAATCAAGCCATTTTCCAATTGATAAATGGTCAAAGGATATGAACAGACAATTTTTGGATGAAGAAATTGAAACTATTTCTAGTCACATGAAAAGATGCTCCAAGTCATTATTAATCAGAGAAATGCAAATTAAGACAACTCTGAGATACTACTACACACCTGTTAGATAGGCTAGAATGACAGGGAAAGATAATGCAGAACGTTGGAGGGGATGTGGACAAACAGGGACACTGATACATTGTTGGTGGAATTGTGAAGAGATCCAGCCATTCTGGAGAGCAGTTTGGAACTATGCTATTTTAAAGATTTGAACTTCTTTAAAGGTGTGAACTAAGTACATAAGAACCTTGTAAGAATCCTAACATCCAGCCATTCTAGAGAGCAGTTTGGAACTATGCTCAAAAAATTATCAAACTGTGCATGCCCTTTGATCCAGCAGTGTTGCTACTGGGTTTGTATCCCAAAGAGATCTTAAAGAAGGGAAAGGGACCTGTATGTGCCAAAATGTTTGTGGCAGCCCTCTTTGTGGTGTCCAGAAACTGGAAACTGAGTGGATGCCCATCAATTGGAGAATGGCTGAATAAGTTATGGTATATGAATGTTATGTAATATTATTGTTCTGTAAGAAATGACCAGCAGGATGATTGTAGAGAGGCCTGGAGAGACTTACATGAACTGATGCTGAGTGAAATGAGCAGGACCAGGAGATCGTTCTATACTTCAACAACAATATTTTATGAAGATCAATTCTGATGGAAGTGGCTCTCTTCAACAATGAGAGGATTCAAATCAGTTCCATTTGCTCAATAATGAAGAGAACCAGCTGCATCCAGCGAAAGAACTCTGGGAAATGAGTATGAACCACTACATAGCATTTTCAGTCCCTCTGTTTTTGTCCGCTTGCATTTCTGATTTCCTCCTCAGGTTAATCTTACCTTATTTCTAAGTCCGATTTTTCTTGTGCAGCAAAATAATGGTATGGATTTATATACATATATTGTGTTTAACATATACTTTAACATATTTAACATGTATGGGATTACCTGCCATCTAGGGGAGGGGGTGGGAGGGAAGGAGGGAAAAAGTTGAAACAGAAGTTTTTGCAAGGGTCAATGTTGAAAAATTACCCATGCATATGTCTTGTAAATAAAAAGTTATAATAATAATAAAAAAAGAACTCTGTGTGCTTCTACTTATGCAAGTTCTTTATAACTTAAAGCCTTAGACCTGGAGTTCTTAACCATTTTTGCATCACGGGCTCATTCTCTCCAAATCATGTTTTAAATGCCTAAAATAAAATGCTTAGGCTTACAAAACCAATGGTAATGAAATAGAGATATCAAAATATGGCTCTCTAGTTAAGACCCCTGATTAGACTTGTCATGGGGCACCCAGAGTTTAGCAGAGTTGGTGTGCTTCAGAATCAGGGCTTTGCAAGGACCCCCGTATTTATTGCGCCATGATGCTTCTGCTCTTATATACAAAGGAGGTAATAAACTTTACACAGTGGTGTAAGGGGGGGGGTAAAGAAAGAATAACATCACAGAATTTGAGAGCATCTAATACAGGGCATACTTTACAACAATATTCCCACCTCACAGGGGTCATTCAACCTTTGCTTGAAGATTTCCTATGAGAGGAAGGTCAAGAGTATTTGTTCATTCTATTTTTTGTACAGCTCTAATTGCTAGGAAGGGCAGCTGGGTGGCACAGTGAATAGAGCACCAGGTGCAGAGTCAGGAAGACCTCAGATCAAATTCAGTTTCAGACACTTCCCAGCTGTGTGATCCTGGGAAAGTCACTTAAACCTGTTTGCCTCAGTTTCCCCATCTGTAAAATTAATGGGAGAAGGAAATGGCAAACCATTCCAGTATCTTTGTCAAGAAAATCCCAAACAGGTCATGCAGGTGAGAAACCAAAACATTGTGCTTGCCATCCATTAATACCCCCCCAATTTTTTTCAGATTAATTGCTATCTAACTATGTTTCATCTTATCTTTTTGAAATGGATATTTTTAATCCATTTGTAAGAGTTTACGTTTATCACAATAAAATTTCATTTTGTGATATTTTGCCCAATGTGAGAAGATCTTTTTGAATTCTGCTTCTTTAATCCATCAGCTTTGTCAATCCTTCTCAAATTTGATAATAAGAATGCCATCAATGACTGTCTTTAAATTACTCTTCAAGTTGGAGAACAATGTTGAACAGCATTAGTTTTAGCATATATCCTTGGGACATGCAACTGGAGATCTTATAAGTTACCATCTTGTCATTAATAATTACTCTTTGAGTCCAGAAATTTAATTGGGTCTAAATCTATTGAATTATGTCATTATCAAGCTCTCATCTCTCCATCTTGATTATAAGAAGAGCAACCATAAGAAGAACATTAGAAGTTTTGTTGAAATCTTGGCTAAATTCCAGACAAATAATATCCATGATGTTTCTCAGATTTATCAGTTATTTGTCAAAAAGGGAATAAGGTAGGTGAACCTGGCACAAACCTTCCTGATTGAAGTTGTTCTGCTTTTTGTGCTTCCTTAGCTATCTCTTTAATAATACCTTTCAGAAAAGATTCTCCAAGTCATTATTAATCAGAGAAATGCAAATTAAGACAACTCTGAGATACCACCACACACCTGTCAGATCGGCTAGAATGACAGGGAAAGATAATGCACAATGTTGGAGGGGATGTGGGAAAGCAGGAACACTGATACATTGTTGGTGGAGTTGTGAAAGAATCCGGCCATTTTGGAGAGCAATCTGGAACTCTGCTCAAAAAGTTATCAAACTGTGCATGTCCTTTGATCCAGCATTGTTACTACTGGGCTTTTATCCCAAAGAGATCTTAAAGAAGGGAAAGGGACCTGTATGTGCAAGAATGTTTGTGGCAGCTCTCTTTGTAGTGGCCAGAAACTGGAAAATGAGTGGATGGCCATCAATTGGAGAATGGCTGAATAAATTATGGTATATGAATGTTATGGAATATTATTGTTCTGTAAGAAATGACCAGCAGGAGGATTTCAGAAAGGCCTGGAGAGACTTACATGAACTGATGCTGAGTGAAATGAGCAGGACCAGAAGATCGTTATATACTTCAACAATACTATATTATGATCAATTCTGATAGACGTGGCCTTCTCCAATAATGAGATGAACCAAATCAGTTCCAATAGAGCAATAATGAACTGAACCAGCTACACCCAGTGAAAGAACTCTGGGAGATGACTATGCACCACTACATAGAATTCCCAGTCCCTCTAATTTTGTCCGCCTGAATTTTGGATTTCCTTCACAGGCTAATTGTACACTGTTTCAAAGTCTGATTCTTTTTGTACAGCAAAATAACTGTTTGGACATGTATACATATATTGTATTTAATTTATACTTTAACATATTTAATATATATTAGTAAACCTGATATCTGGAGTGGGGGGAAGGAGGGGAAAAATTAGAAGAAAAGGTTTGGCAATTGTCAATGTTGCAAAATTACCCATGCATATATCTGGTAAATAAAAACTATTAAAAGGAAAAAAGAAAGAAAAAAATAATACCTTTCAGAATTTCCCCAGGAATTGAAGGCTTATTTCTTTAGCCTATGGGTTTTAGACATCTGTTTCCTTCCCCATTTTAAACAATTAGAACAACAGTCTCCTTTTCCTAATTCTACTGTATCTTTCCCATTTTCTACAGTCTTTCAGAGATAATTCACAGTGGCTCACCAATCACATTCATTTGTCTTTTTACTGCCTGAAAATTTATTAAGTTTACCTGGGTCAAGAGAATCCAGTGAAGGCAACAAAGTGCTCTCTTACCAATTCAATTATCTTGCAATTCAATGCCCTACTAAGCATTTTAGTTTTGTCGTTTTTCATACAAAGATTATTCTTCATTGAAGAGAAAACAAATGAAAGATAAGAAATGTAGAAATCAATTAGCATTATTTTAGCCTCTCAAGCAACTGTTCTTTAATTTTTTTCTTCCCAATATGTTTTAAAATTAAAAATAAAACAAAATATCACCTTTTTTTGCTCTCCTTATTCTTATTAGCTTATGCTTATTAGCAATAAAGATATTGCTATCCTTATCCTCAGCTCATTTCATCAGTCTTGATCCTTGATGGTGTCACAGTCATGCATTTGTCACCTATTACTGGGTGCCTTTGCTTCCATCTATCTTTTTGAAATCCATGTTGGTTGGTGAGTTCCCCATGAATTCCTGAATCATCCTCTTGAGATAGTTTCTTCTTTTTCTTCTCATTGAATTTTTTTCAATATATCTTCAGAATTCCATTCCTGAGAGCATCTCATTTTTCTTGAGCTGACCTTCCCTGTGTCCTAACTTATGTAACCTTAATCTATGGATAACCTCCTCAAATCTAGAGGGTAGATCAGATTTTACTTGTCCTTCTCAGCTATCACACAGTCTCAGATTAGAAGTCATGTCTGTAAAAAACAAAACAAAACTTTGGTCTCTGATCAGGAAATATTACTGCCTATTATGACAATTTCTGGGTGAAAATGTGATTTCACTTATCCCATTTCAATTTATAGGGCCTTTTCAAGAATATGACATGCCAAAAAGTTGAGACCATTGGGCTTCAGAACAATAACAATAATATCTTTGTTTTTTTGTCTTAAATCACTTTCATTTCTTAAGATTTCTCTCCCCTCTTTTCTAGTCAGTGAATAATCCCTGATATCAAAAAACAAAATTTAAAGAGAGAGAAAAAGCAATTCAGAAAAGCTCATTGACACATGAATCTGACTGTATGCTTGTTGTTCCTCACCTCTCCATCCCTTGTTGAGAACCAGGTTTGGCCAAAATAATTAGAGTGAAGTCAATTTTTGTTTCTGTTCTTCCCATTTACATTGATGTAGTCACCATATTGTTTTCCTGGTTCTGCTAACTTTACTCTGTATCAGTTTTTATAATTTCCCCACAATTCTCTGTATTCTTCATAGATGTAATTTCTTTGGGCACAGTAATACTCCATCCCACTCCTGTGCCACATTAGCTATTTCCTAGTCAGTAAAAGCATACTTTGTTTTCATTTCTTTTTTTTACCATGAAAGTAATGTTGTGTATATATGTGTGTGTTGACATATATGGGAACTTTCTATGACTTTCTTATGCTTAATAATGAGATCCCAAAATAAGTAGTATTTTAGTTACTTTCTTTGATTGTTTGCACTAATTCACAGCTTCCCCAATAATGCATTGGTATGTTAGTCTTTCTAGTCCTTGTTTTCACATTTCTTTGAAATCTAAGTTAGTTGGTAAATTCCTTTTACATTTTCACAGCTCTCTTTAGATAGCTCTTCATTTCCTCCTGTATTGAAATTTTTTCTACATATTTCATCTCTAGAATTGCATTCTTGAGAGCTAGCATTGACCGTTTACATCTTTTGTTGTCTGAGCCAGTTTTCTCGGTGGTGAAACCTTTAAGTTGTTGATTTGCATTTTCTTATTTTTAATAATTTGGTGCTATTTTGCATATGCATAAACCTCTGCTTTTGAACATGTCTTGTTCATTTCTTTTGACCATTTATCCAGTGAAAAATGGCTCTCGGTCTTACAGATTTGTACTAGTTTTCTTTATCCCTTGGATACTAGACCTCCAGCAGAGTCATTTGATGTAAAGATTGCCCCCTGGGATAGGTATTGATGGTAGAAGAATTTAATAAATGGATGTCACCTGAGTAGTTAATATATGTAAAGTGGGATGGGGAGATAGGAAAAGAATCAACATTTATATAGCATCCCCTTTCACCCATTAAAACCTAACATTTCTGGTGCAATGGAGAGAACACTGTACCTGGAGTGAGGAAGACTGGTGTTCAAATTCCACCTTAGCAATGTGCTAGCTATGTGATGTTTGGGAAGTCACTTGTCCTTTGTCTGTTTCAATTTCCTCAACTGTAGAATGAAGATTATAATAGCACCCACCTTCCATGTTAGGGTTATTAATAGGTAGCCCTTCAGGGAGCTAGCCCGAACTTCATACTTCCAGGGTTGTTGTAAGGAATCAAATGAGGTATTTGTGAAGCACTTAGAACCATGTGCCTGATTTATAATAGGTGCTACATAATCATTAGCTATTATTATTATTGAAAATAAGGCCTAGTGATTCGGTTAAGTGACTTACACTGAATGCAAAAATAAGCATTAATTGAGTCAAACGATCAAACATGTTATATATTTCCTGAGAGCCTAATCAAGTAAGAATGCTTTTCTATCAAATCAGATTAGTCATAGGGTTTAGAGTACATGTGAAAGAATCCTTCATCAGTTTAGATGTCATTAAAAGCCACTAGATGAATGGACACCAAAAGTGTGTTTGGACTGAGTGAGGAAACTTGGTCTTGCCCTGTGGATTATCTAGAAAATACGAGATTAATGAAAAACCCCCGACAGCTTTGTAGTGGAGGCCTCTAGGCAATCCCTTGAGGAGGAATTGCTTGGTGGGAATGGGAAGAACACCTTGGCCCTTGCCTCCATTTCCATCCTCCTCTGAGTAGGGAAGAATTAATGAATTTCAGAGGACCAAAGGACTTTTACACATGGTCATCCTGGTAGCATCTCCAGAACAACGGCTCACAGCGGTGTCTACATCAGGAGCTGAGGAAGGACTGCCCTTGATGGGGAAAGTCAGATTCAAGGCTCTCTACAAGAAGCCCCCCAGGAGAAAAAAACCCGTGTACAAAGATAACCTTAGGAGTGTATATGAAAGGCAGGAAAGGAATTCCAGCAGTCAGGAGACTTCTAAGTGCTGTGAATGATCCCTTTACCATCCCTGTACCATAGATGTTCTCAGAAACTGAGTCATAGGCTTTTTTTGAGGGGAGGGGCTTGTATTATACCAACTGCTCTTACTATTTCATCTTAGCAAAGACTCTTTTCTAAGAGCTGATTATGTCTGGGTGGCTAACAATCATGCGTGAGGAGCACATTGGTGGGGCTCACGAACTGTCACATTAGGAAGCCATCTGCAATCCCCTAGTGGGAGACATAGCCACCACTAGAGTTGGGCTGTGGGAATAGCTGCAGAGGCCGAGGCCGGGGTCAGTAAGAAGCAGGCCTGGGATTTCTGTCCCAGCTCCCTGGCTTCACATCCGGGGCTCTTTATTCTGCATCCCACTGCTTCTCCAACTCAAGTCATCCATCCGGCCTTCCGGCTCCCAGGTGTGGCGGAAGGGCTGCAGCAGGTGTGGATGACAAATGCGTTAGGGTTTAAAAGGGCCAGCCTTGCCAGAGTGCGCTTCCCTCAGAAGGCGAAGCTGGAGGTAAGCACCGAAGCTAACAAAGTGGAGCGGACTCCAGGTGCCCCTGACAACGAAAGCAAAGGCCTGGAGGCGGGCACGAGAAGCCCGGGAGGCTTGCTTGGGGAGGGGGTGGGAATGGTGGTGATGGGGCCGCCCGCCTGGATGGCGGGGAGCTGGAGACTCGGAGGACGAAGTCAGAGTGGGATTGGGAACGTGAGCGGAAGAATTGGTACTTAGTGATAAAAATCAAAACGGACCCTGAGAAGTGGGGAAAAGCAGAGGAGGAAAGCAAAGCACGGAGAGGGAGCCGTCTCTGGCCGCTCCGAGCCGCTGGGACCGCGAAACCGCCCTTACTCCTGCCCGACATCTCGAGGACTCGGCCTCCCCCTTACCCGCGGGAGTGGAGGCAAGCCAAGGCGAGCCCAGTTTCCCCCGCCTGGCTTGGGGATGCGCCCTGGCTCCGTACGCACGGCTTACGCTTTGCCCGGGGAGACCCTGCAGCGCGCGGGGGCACACTTGCCCACGCACTGACTCGTGCGCATCCCGCGGACAGACGCGGGGCCGCTTCTTGAAGCTTGGGGAAAGCAGACGGGAAGAGGCAGCGGGGGGATCACGGGGGCTCCGGGCAGTGCGGACGCGCCGCGGCCAGCCACCTCTGCCGCAGATCGCTGCCAGGGAGCCCTGCTGCCTCATGAGCTCACCGGGCTGCGGAGAGCTCCTTGGGGAGCCGGGCCGGTGGGTGTGGGGCGGGGGGCCGGGGGAGCGGCGGCCGCAGGGGCGGGGGCCTGCACTCGGCCCACGCCCTTTCCCCCTCCCAGGCTGGGGACCTCACCCATATCGGTCATTATTTACACCTCCTCCGGCTGGCGGCTTTTCCACTATCCAATTTATTATCCGCCAGCTCCGGGCTTAGCCACATGGAGAGGGAGCCCAGCCGAAGCCGGGTGTTGTTTTTGGCCCTTCTTTGGGCTATTGCCCTCGTTCTAATGGAATCTTTCTGCTTTGTGGAAGCCACCCCAGCGCCTAGTGGCAGGAGCCTTTAAAGAGGAGGCAGGTGTGGAGAAGAGCCCGCTTCAAAGGGGCTTCCCCAGGCAGCCTGGTAGCGAAAGATCCCCGCGCTGGAGGCGGCGGTCCTGGTCTGCAGCTTGCCTCCGTTATCAACTTGGCCAGTATGATCATGGGGAAGTCCTAGCCCCCTTGTGAGTCAGGAAGGGTGGGCTCCGAGCTGGACTCGCTGACTCCTGAGGGAGTTCCCAACTCTGACATTCTATGGTGGTCTAATGGTTCCCCTCTCTGGGGAGACCATCCCGAGTATTACACCCGGCTCCCCGAGTATTACACGCGGCTCCCCGAGTACTACACGCGGCTCCCCGAGTACTACACCCGGCTCCCCGAGTATTACACGCGGCTCCCCGAGTACTACACGCGGCTCCCCGAGTACTACACCCGGCTCCCCGAGTATTACACGCGGCTCCCCGAGTATTACACGCGGCTCCCCGAGTATTACACCCGGCTCCCCGAGTATTACACGCGGCTCCGGATGGGAGATTTGAAGGAGGATATTAGCAAACCTGAGAACATCCAGAGGGATGGGGATGAGACTAGGAGACCATGCCACAGAAATACCCACCTTTCCCTCTCCCCCAGTTGTTGATCCTCTCTTGAAATTGCTTGATTACTTTGCATTACCTTCAGTCATGGTTCGCATTTATTTACATGTTATGTTTAGTGGAGAGAGAAGAATATTTAGGAGAGATGGGTTAGCTGCTTTCCAAGGATTTGTTAGAGGGAAAAATCAGGGCCAGTGAGTGAAAGTGGGAAGCTCAGAAGAGAGAGAGATCACAACCATTTGGGGGAAATTAGGGAGAACTGTCTCTGTTTCCTGGAGGCGAGGATATTTGAGTTGGACCTGACATAAGTAGCTTTTGAAGAGGTGGAGATGGACGGGAAGGACATTACAACTGGAGAGCTCCGTCTAGGCCACGGCACCGGTGGGAAATTAAAGGCTGGCTTTGGAGGGTCTGAGATGATGGAAGGGGAAGGGAAGGTCGGAAGGGTATAATGGGTGCAGGTGGTGGGACTTGAAATGCCCAGCATTTAGACTCGGTGAGCCGACAATCCTGTCTCTTCCCTGTTTGGCCCTTTACCACTAGTCATTGGTGAGTCCCCAGGATGACTTTCTTCAGGAAAAAAGTTTGCAGACTTTCCAGCTCTCACCAAGGTGCCAAAGAAACTTGATCATCCTAAGACCTACCTCCAACTCCCTTTAGCCACACACAGATCCGCACAAATAAGCTTCAAGGGAATTCTGTTCTCCTGGGGACATGAAACAAGACTCGATTTCTCTGGACCAGGATGGTGGCCCAGAAGACCACACAGACTCACAGCATAGGTGAACAGGGGCCCAGGCTCTGCTGAGGTGGAGTTCCTTAAGAGAAGACCTCCACGCATGAACTCCCTAGCAATATTTGCCTCGGAGACACACTGGGGCTAGAACTTCCCATCACAGCCAGACAGAGCCTTACCTAACCAGCACAGAGGAGCTTTCTGTGTCAGGTTTAACTGGGTTAAATTTTGTGTTGGGTTTTAGACATAGGATGAAATTGTCTCCCGGTCGTTTGTCCCAGGCATGTAAGTCCTTGGAGGCAGCTAGATGGTACAGTGGAGAGAAGGGGCGTCTTCCTGACTTCACTTCTGACCTCAGACATTTATTAACCGTGTGACCCTGGCAAGTCACTTAATCCTGTTTGCCTCAATTTCCTCCTCTGTAAAATGAGCTGGAGCAGGAAATGGCAAATCCCTCCAGTGTCTCTGCCGAGAAAACCCAAACGGAGTTATAGAGAGTTGGACATGACAGAAACTACTCAACAACAACAAATAAATCTTCTGAGGCTGTGAGAAGACCGGCAGTGAATGTGATATCTCCAGAAAATTGTCTATCTTGGCTTTTCTGTATCTCCCACTCAGTTCTGAACTTGTTAGGATCAGACAGCATTTGATAGAATGGAGCAACTAATCATGTGATGTGTGTGGTCTGTATCCCATTCTTAAGGTTTTATCTTCTGGCCCCATACCCTTTCCCATGGAAAAAACATTGACCCTGGAATCATAGGACTGACCTTGAAATCCTACTTCTGACACCACCTGTGCGATCCGAGCAAAACATTCCACCACCTTGGGCTTCAGTTTACTTGTTCTGAGATGAAGGGGATGGGACTAGATGGCCTGTGACATTCGTTCCAGATTTGGATTTTCTGCTTCTATGAGAGACTGAAAGTACTTGTGGATGTGATTACTGAGCCACTGTCTGTGATCTTTGAAAAGTGGAAAAACTGGAGGGATACCAGTGGATGAATAACCAATTTTTTTAAGAGGGAAAAAAAGTGAATTTTTCAAGCAAGGCTGCTGAGCTTGATATTGATTCCTGGGAAATGCTAGAACACACAATTACAGATTTGGGCTGTGAATATTTAGAAGAAGAGGTGCTGATACTGGCCTTCCCCAAAATACCAATAATCCCGTGACCACTGGGTCTCGGACCTTTTCTCAATTCTTGACCTCTCTGTAATGTTTGATCTCGTAAAAATAAAATAAAATAAAATTTAAAAAAATCACCTGGCTCTCTTGGGTGATTCTCTGACCCCTCTCCATTTCCTATGATTAGCCTGATGAATAGTTGTGGCCTTGAGACATAGGTAACCTGGGTTTGAGTTCCCGAGACTCACTAGCCGTGTGTGATCAGAGATGTCTATTCACCTCTCAGAGCCTTACTTTTTTTAAAATTAATTTTATAATTATAATTTTTTGACAGTACATATGCATGGGTAATTTTTTTTTTATCAACATTATCCCTTGTACTCCCTTCTGTTCTGAATTTTCCACTCCTTCCCTCCACCCCCTCCCCTAGATGACAGGCAATCCCATACATGTTAAATGTGTTATAGTATATCCTAGATACAATATATGTGTGCAGAACCGAATTTCTTGTTGCACAGGAAGAATTGAATTCAGAAGGTAAAAATAACCTGGGAAGAAAAACAAAAATGCAAACAGTTCACACTCATTTCCCAGTGTTCCTTCTCTGGGTGTAGCTGATTCTGTCCATCATTGATCAACTGGAACTGAATTAGATCTTCTCAGAGCCTTACTTTGATCTGCAAAATGGGGGTGATTGGATTGTAGCTGATACTACAGGTAGGGCTGGATGCAAAGGTTTTGCACTGGTCCAGATGAAAGATGATTCAGGCCTGAAATTGGGAAGTGACGGTACTACTAGAGAGGAGGAGACAGAAAGGGAAGTTGTAGCAGAACGGATTGTTGGGTAAGGATGGTGAGAGAGGAAACGTGAAGACTGAGAAGGACTCTCTGACCCAGAACCTGGTTGACTAGAAGGATGGTGATAACCTCAATAGGAACAGAGACATGTGAAGGAACGTTTTTTTAAGAAGAAAATGATGTTGAGTTTGAGATGCCTATGGGATGTCCAAATGGAGATATTTGTTAGATAGTTGGTAATGTGAGGCTGGGGGAGAGAGAGGGAGAGAAAGGAGGAGAGAGGGAGAAAGAAAAGGGGGAGGAGGAAGAGAGGGGAAGATGGGGAGGGAAAGGGGGAAGGGAAACGAAAGATAGAGAAGAGACAGAGCTACTTAGAGAGAAAGAGGAGAGGAGAGAAAAGATGGAGAGACAAAGAGAGACAGAGAAAGGAAGAGAAACGGAGACAGAGAGGTAGAAAGAGAGTGAGAGGAGGGAGGGAGAGCTCCACTTAGGGTCAGGAAGAGCTGAGTTCAAACCAGACCGCAGACACTTTCTAGGTGTGACTATTTGCCTCAGTTCCTCATCTGTAAAATGGAGGCACACTGGAGAAGGTGACGAAGCAGTCTATTAGCTTTGCCAAGACAGCCCTAGAGATGGACACAGCTGAGGACTCCACACAGACACAGCTCTGCCCAGAACAAGTCCGTGTGGGAGGCTCTTGAGGCTGGGCTGAGACTTGGAGGAAGTCTGGGCCCGAAGAGCAGGGTGTGAAGGGGAGACCGTTCTGGGCGGGGGAGATGGCAGACTGTGCTGGCGAGGAGGGGAAGTGGAGCGTCCGGCAGGGAGCATCAGGGAGGCTGACCTGCAGCACGTATGCCGTGATACAAAGCTGGCCGGTGGGCCCGGACTGTAGGAGGCCTTTGTGTCTGCCTGGTCCCAGTCTGGGGCCTGCTCCCTGAGGACCAGAGGCCGGTTTCCTAAGGCTCGGGCCTGTGCAATCCCGGAGCCTGGTCCTTGGGGGCCACTTTTCCCATCCGTGCCAGTGAGATCGGGTGCAGAAGAGCAGAGCCGGGAGAGAACCCGGTCAGACTTCCCTGTCTGGTCCCTGGGCCCTCGGGGCGGCCCCCCTGCAGGCCACATCTCATCGCCCTGGCCCCATTCTCCCAGACAGAGGTGACAGAGATGGGAAGGGCCTGCAGGATCCTCAGTGCCAGCAGAAGCCCCCCGGCCCTGGGAGGCCTGCCTCAGGAGCAGTAGCCTGGGTTGGAGTGTGGGGAGAGGAGGCAGGGGGCAACGCTGCTGCTGAGGGGGCTTTAATGGAATCCTCTGAGTGCTTTCTGGGAGGGCTTAAAAGGGAATTCTCACTGGAAAAAGGGAGTGGGGGAGGAGGAGATGGGGTCTCAGGAGGGGGGAATAATACCCATTCCAAGCCAGCCTTTTCTCAGTCTGCTATTACCAATATTGCAAACCCTGAAACATAATTTAAAAAAAAATAATCATCATCCATCATAATTAGAACCAGACCCAGGCCTCTGCTGTTCCAGCTCACTGCTTCTATGGAGCAGGGGGATGTGGTTGGGTGGGAGCGGGAGGAGGATGGGAAGGGGGGTCCCATCTGTGCTGATTCTTCCCTTCCCATAGTCCTTCCCCTCCCCCCGCACCCCAGCTCAGGAATGGGATTACTCAAAGAATCATTAGACTGGATTTTTCATGGGGCTGAAATCAAAGTCATAAAAGCCAGGCAGGCCCACAGTGCCAGCCTTTAGCACCGCGCCTCATCTCGCTGGGGCATGCTGCTGTGAAAGTAGGGCCCTGGGGAGAGGGAAGGAGCTGGGAACGGGAGTCTGAGGGGAAAAGGGGGCCGGGTCATCCCACTGGATTCCCTGCCTCTGGGGTTGTGGGGGGCCTTCACCCTCCCTCTTCCACCTCCTTCTGCCCGCTACCCTTGGGGTCTCCTCCAGCCCCCAGAGACCCCCAAGCCAACTGCGCCCTGTTTGTCTAACGGGTCACCACTGGCTGGTGGCCCTGGAGATTTCTGCCCAACCATTCCAAATCTCCAGCACCTTCTCTCCTTTGCATGCTGACTGCCTCCCCCAATCCTGTTTTCCTCCCTGTCTGGGGCACACTGAGACTTCTTACCTTGGCAACAACGTCCTTTCCCTTTCCACATCCCTCAAAGCCTCCCTCAAATCCAGCCCCATCCTGCCACCCCAAACTACAGTGATCCCACCATAAGAGCCTTTATAAAGCGCCTACTGTGTGTAAGCACTTTGCAAATAGCCCGTGTGATTTTTGCGACAACCCTGGAAGGCAGTTGAGGAAACTGAGGCAGAAAGAGTAAGCGACTTTCCTATTCAAAAGAACACTGGTTTTGGAATCGGGAGAGCGAGCATCCTGTTTTAGCTCTGTAGAATGCTGTCTCAGCGAGGAGCCCACCCAACAAGCTTGGAATTTGTCTCTCCCCCGACCTCACTCGTATACCAGCGGGGCATATTCATGGGTGGAGACAATCAACATTTATGAAGTGCCATCTAAGTACCAAGCATCATGCTCTGCTCTGGGGATTAAAATAAAGAAGCCTGTCCTTGTCTGTAGGGAGCTTATGATCTAAGAGGGAGACATCACCCAGAAAGAAGCTTAAAGGGCAGAAGTTGAGGGGCAGGGGGAATGGCTGGAGCTTTGAGCCCTCAGTCCCGGAGGTTTGGGGAGGGTTGGCCCTTCGCTCTGCCCTTACACCCTCCAGAGGACCAGAAGCTGCTGAGACCACTGGGGAGCTGAGGCAAGATGCGTCAGGATGAATTTTCTGGTGATAAGCCTAAACCAAGCCCAAGCTGGTAGAATTAGTGAATCCTAGCTTTTCACCCCTTCACTTTCGTGATCTCCTTTTTGCTCTTATGCATGTGCATTTTTTAAAATTGAGGCTACATTACACCGTGCTCAGGCCCATCATAGTAGTAGCAAGTACCTAGAATTCTGGGCCTGGAGTCCATAGATCTCAGTTCGGTCCCACCTTGCACACCTACTAGTATACTGCATAAGTTATTGCTGAGAACCTCAGTTTCCTTATCTGTAAAATGGGAATCCTGCCTCCCAGGAGTCTAACGAGGGCTGAATGAGATAATATTTGTGAAGTCCTTTGCAAATCCTAATAAATTCTAGTCATTATTTGTATTATTTCTATAAACCTTTTCATTGCCCTGTGGGTGACTCACAATTTAGTACTTCCAAAACTGTGGTATTTCATGACTTGCTATTCAGCTGGATCCAACCCTTTGTGATCCCTTTTGGGGTTTTCTTGGAAAGGATATCCGAGCGGTTTGCCATTTCTTTCTCCAGGTCATTTTACAGAGGAGAAAACTGAGGCAAACAGGAGGAAGTTTGCCCTGGGTCACCAGCCAGTGAGAAATTGAGGTTGGATTTGAACTCGGGAAGCTGATACTTCCTGACTTGGGGCCAGTCCCTCTCTCCAGGGCTTTTAACTACCTCTATTTTTATACATGTTATACTGAAATCTCTCTGAGTGCAGGGACTCTGTTGTTTTTTCATCTCTGCGTTTTTGGTACCCTCATGGCAACTTCCTCAATGTTTGTCCAAGTGAGTTGAAACATATTAAACTGAGTCAAATTTAAGGTGGATTCCGTCTATTCCGGCTGCTCCTGGGGAGCAGAACTAGTTATGGTTTAGGGAAGGGAGATGACATGAAAATTAATAGACTAATATTAGTTGGTGAATGTTAGCAGTATTTCAGGCAGTACAGCATGACCATCTCATATTAATCCAGATGTGCCCTGGGGAGAATTCGAGTCTATTGAAATGAGTCTGGACCTCATTCAGTTCAAGCCTGGAACAGGGCTAATTTGTATGATTTTGAGCAAATCTGTTTATTTCTCTGGGTTTGTTTCCTCATCTGTAAAATGAGGGATTGACTTTTTCCTGACTTTAATATTCTACGGACGTTCTGGAGCTGACCCCCAACTGCCGACAATGCTGTGCCGCTGGCGTCTTGGGAGTCTTTCTGGTAACTTTTTACAAATGTCTTATGAAAGGTACTTTGTGGAAGAAGTGCTTGGAGAGAGATTTTCAGCCCACACTCCGCTGGACTTGGGTGAACTTTGTGCAGGCCTTTTGTCTGAGAAGCTTATCACCAGGCTGGCTGTTTGAAAAGAGATTGCTTAGCTTTGGTGAGTCTCAATGATTGAGCCCCAAATTGCGATCAGCATTGCCTGAGGACGTCTCTATACCAACAAATCACAAATCCTTGAAGTATTGGATTGAACTTTTTTTTAATTAAAGGTTTTTATTTTCAAAACATGCATGGATGATTTCCAACACTCATCCTTGCAAATTTTTTTGTTTCTTCCTCCTAATCCTTGCCCTAGAAAATGTAATCCAATATAAGTTAAACATGGGCAATTCTTCTATGCATATTTCCACAAATATCATGCTGCACAAGAAAAATCGGATCAAAAAGGGAAAAATGAGAAAGAATAAAATACAAGCAAACAACCACACAAAGGGTGAGAATGCCATGTTTGGTCCACACTCGGCTCCACAGTCCTCTCTGGCTGCAGACGGCTCTCCCCATCACTCCCCATGGGACTGTATTGGCCCAAACTTTACAGGTTATTCCTTGGCATCCGGTTGGTGTGGGGACCCCGGAGGCAGAGGGGAGGAGTTTGGACCAGGGGGAGAGCCAGTCACCTGTCTAACTTGTGTGGGCAGGCTGCCTCGGGGAACCCAAGGAAAACCACATCCCATCTCACCGTCCCTGAAGCCCAGCAGCTCCCTCACCTTCTCGGCCTGGGGATGCTTAGTCAGGTGGGCGGGTGGGGAGGATCAGGAGGGTTTGGCTGGAACGTGGGCTCGGAGTTGGAGGCTGGCTTCCTAGGCTCCGGACAAGTTCACTCGCCTTCTCTATTGGCCGGGAGTCCTGCCCACTGAGCCCTTTATTCAAAGGGGCTTCGGGTCAGCCTGGGGCTGGCTCCTTCGTCAGCTTCCAGGGGCTTCTCTCCACGGCCTTCGGCTCCTGCCCCTTCTCGAATGACTCCTCAGACTGACTCTGGCCCCAGGAACCCCTCACTCAGAGGGTGGGTCATGACCGTCACGTCCAAGGTTTTGACCTTGCTTCTCTCCTCTGCGTGGCCCCTTGAAGTGACCGTGACCCTCCTCTCTGGCAGAGTTCCTCCCCACCCCTCAAACGAGGGAAAAGATGGGGGGGCAAGAAGCAGAGGAGCAGAACAGGGCTAGTGCAGCACTCCCTGTGACCGTTACTTCAGCTGCCCTTTCCTTTGGGTCCCAAGAAGAAGGGGAATAACCCTGGGGGCTGTACTTCTAACTCGGCAAGCTCATGAACCCCCCTACCCCCAGAGTGCTTCATGTTAACAGTCAAGGGACACAGTTAACTCTTAGCAGAGGTATTTACCAAGATGCTCTAGTGAAAGTGGTAGCTATGAAACGTTCCCCTATAAACACAGAATAAACTTCCCCCCAAATACATATAACCTCAATGGATTTATAGCTCTGCAGTTAGAAAGGAGGGATCTTAAAACCATCGACCCCAGACCCTTCATTTAATAGATAAGGAAACTGAAACACAGAAAGGATAACTGATTTGCCCGGAGTCACACAGTCAGTGACTTCTAATTGATTTAATTTTTATTCATTTATTTATCTATCTATCTAGCTATTCATTCATTCATTTATTTGTTTGTTTATTTATCTTTTATTATAGGTTTTTATTTACAAAATGTGTGCATGGGTAATTTTTCAGCATTGACAATTGCAAAATTTTTTGTTCCAACTTTTCCCCTCCTCCCCAGATGGCAAGTTGACCAATACATGTTAAATATGATAGAGTATAAATTAAATACAATATATGTATACATGTCCAAACAGTTATTTTGCTGTACTTGAAATAGTGTACAATTAGCCTGTGAAGGAAATCAGAAATGCAGGCGGACAAATATACAGGGACTGGGAATTCTATGTAGTGGTTCATAGTCATCTCCCAGAGTTCTTTCACTGGGTGTAGCTGCTTCAGTTCATTACTGCTCTATTGGAACTGATTTGGTTCATCTCATTGTTGGAGAGAGCCACGTCCATCAGAATTGATCATCATATAGTATTGTTGTTGAAGTGTATAATGATCTCCTGGTCCTGCTCATTTCACTCAGCATCAGATCATGTCTCTCCAGGTCTTTCTGAAATAATCCTGCTGGTCATTTCTTGCAGAACAATAATATTCCATAACCTTCATATACCACAATTTATTCAGCCATTCTCCAATTGATGGACATCTATTCAATTTCCAGTTTCTAGACACTACAAAAAGAGCTGCCACAAACATTTTGGCACATACAGGTCCCCTTCCCTTCTTTAGGATTTCTTTGGGATAAAAGCCCAATAGCAGCAATGCTGGGTCAAAGGGTATGCACATTTTGATAACTTTTTGGGCATAATTCCAGATTGCTCTCCAGAATGGCTGGATTCTTTCACAACTTCACCAACAATGTATTAGTGTCCCAGTTTTCCCACATCCCCTCCAACATTCATCATTATTTGTTCCTGTCATCTTAGCCAATCTGACAGGTGTGTAATGATACCTCAGAGTTGTCTTAATGTGCATTTCTCAGTCAATGACTTTTTGAGTCCAGGTCTAGTTCATTGTACCTTATCTACCATACTATGCTTGTAACTCAAGACTTGGAGCATTACACTAGTGAGGCACATGGGCAAACTCGGCTCTCTCCTCTTGTAACAAAGTCTTTACTCTCCCCACAGTGCCCCCACCCAGCCCCCAGAGGGTGCCCTCTCCAATGAGGTCCTGCTGGGTTCTCCATGGCACTCCTAGGTTACATAGCCCATACATCCTAGTTTGCCTGAGTTATGTATCTGCAGGGAAGTCTTGAGGGCTTGTTACAAGCTCCCCGAGCTTTCCTTCTTCCCTTCTTCCCTCCCTCCCTCTTTCTTTGCTTTCCTCCCTTCTTTCCCTCTTCCCTTCCTCCTCTCTCCTCTTCCCTTCCTCCTCTCCCTCCTTCCCTCCCTCTCTCCCTCCCTTTCTTCCCTTTCTTCTTTCCTTCCTTCCTCTCTTCCCCTTCTCTTCCTCCTCTCCCTTTTCCCTTCTCTTTCTCTCTGATTTCCCCTCTCTCCTTCCCTCCTTCTCTCTCCCTCCCTTCTTCCTTCTCTCTCTCTCACCTTCTCTCTCTCTCTGTCTCTGTCTGTCTCTGTCTCTTTCTGTCTCTCTCTCTGTCTCTCTTTCTATTTCTCTCTCTCTCTCTTTCTCTCTCTGTCTCTCTCTTTCTCTCTCTGTCTCTCTCTCTCTGTCTCTCTGTCTCTGTCTCTCTCTCTCTCTCTGTCTCTCTCTCTGTCTCTCTGTCTGTCTCTGTCTCTCTCTTTCTCTCTCTCTGTCTCTCTCTGTCTCTGTCTCTTTCTGTCTCTCTCTATCTCTCTCTGTCTCTGTCTCTCTCTCTCTCTTTCTGTCTCTCTGTCTCTCTCTATCTCTCTCTCTCTCTGTCTCTCTCTCTCTCTCTCTGTCTCTGTCTCTCTCTCTGTCTCTCTGTCTCTCTCTGTCTCTGTCTCTCTATCTCTCTCTCTCTCTCTGTCTCTCTCTCTCTCTCTCTGTCTCTGTCTCTCTCTGTCTCTCTCTCTGTCTCTCTGTCTCCCTCTGTCTCTGTCTCTCTCTCTGTCTCTCTCTCTCTCTCTCTCTCTCTCTCTCTCTCTCTGTCTCTGTCTCTCTCTGTCTCTGTCTCTTTCTGTCTCTCTCTATCTCTCTCTGTCTCTGTCTCTCTCTTTCTGTCTCTCTGTCTCTCTCTCTCTCTGTCTGTCTCTGTCTCTTTCTGTCTCTCTCTCTCTCTCTTTCTCTCTCTCCCTCCCTCCCTCCCCCTTTCTCTTTCTTTCTCTCTCACTCCCACCCCTATATACACAACTTTAAGTGAATTCTAGAGAAGGTGCTTAGAGGTGGAGGT
>NC_133617.1:664995893-665028393 GCF_048593235.1 Sminthopsis crassicaudata
TAGGGGAGCCTCCGGTCCTGGAACAGCGGCCGGAGCGCAGCAGCCGGCCCGAGCGCAGCAGCCGGCCCGAGCGCAGCAGCCGGCCCGAGCGGCAGGGTCCCGGAGCGTTCGCGCGCCCAGAGAGGGGGCAGCTTAGGCTTCAGAACGGGGCAGTAAAGGGAGTCGCGCGCGCCTCGGGGTTTCCTTTGCGTATAAAAGTTGTGTTTACACTAGCGCAGTCTGTTAAATGTGCAGCAGTCGAATGATTAAGAAGATAAAGCACATCCCTGAATTCTAAGTTACTTCGTGGCTGAGAGGGCTCACCCCCACCCGAGCTTCCACGAGCGGTATCTTTTCGCCGGTGGAGGTCCCCCTTGATGGGGGAGGGATTTGTTAAAGAAGGCGCTTGCCGTGTTGGTCGGCCCTCCGAAGATTTCCCTGACACACGATGCCCGTTTGAGGCGTTTCAGTCCCTCTTTTCCAGACTGGGAGCCAGCCTCTTAGATCCTTGCTGCTCTGTGATTTTCTCCACTAACGGTGAACAGGCCCAGGGGAGCAGGAGGCCGGGCTGGGCGCTGTGCGTGGGTTCGATGTGCACCTCACGGGGGCGTGGTTTGTGGTGCCCCAGACGATTATTCCGTAACCCCACAGATCCGGGATCACGTATTATCATAATAGATATACTAATAAGGAGAAATCTTGGGAGAATTACCCCAAAATGATGAACCCATGCTAAAAAAAAGGGCGGATAGATGTGTTTAACGCACGGTTGCCACAAACCTTTAATCTGTTAAAAGAAATGCATAAATATAACGTGAATTCTAAAGTCTATAATATCTTTGAATACGGTGGAGTGAGGCGGGAGGAGGCGAATTGTGCCAGTGCCTGGGTCCTCCATTCAGGAAGCAGCCTTGGGCACCGTTCCAGGCATGCGGCTCCTCCACTAGCCTGGCCACTCTCCTCCCGGTGCCCCCAGTTTTTAAATGTTCTTCCTCAGCTATGTCTGCAACATTGACATTTCTCTCGATGAAATCCTGGCGCGGACAAAGGGCGGAAGGGTCGTCACCCTCCTTGTTCGGCATCCTATGAATGCGTCACTTAACCCTGTCGGCTCCTCAGCCTGAGGATTCAGGTTGAGCTTGTGGTCTACTAAGACCCACGGATCTTTTCAAATCCCTTGCTGTGAAGTCCGGCCTCCCAGCCTTTGTGTGGGAAATGTCTGGGCAAAGGGAAATGAGCCAGACTGGAGAGGAGGCTGAGAAGGGCAGGGCCCCTCTCGTGCAGAGACGGGGAGCGGAGTTACTTAAGCGCCAGCATGAAAGCAGCACTTTTACATTTGTGTGTGTGCCGGCGCCCCCGGGCACCAGCGGGCGGTCAGGGCAGGCTTCCCGAGGGAGGCGGCCCGCCCGGGGCTTGCAGGGCCGGAGGAGGTGGGGAGGATGGAGGCCCTGGGCCGGGCAGGGCAGCAAGAGTTACCGAGGCCGCCGCTCCCCTGCCTCAGGAATGTGGAGGATGTGGTTTTGCTCCTGTTGTTGTTGGAGGCTGGGGAGGGGGTGCGGCCTCCATCCCCGCTGCCACCCGCTGCACACCCATCCTCAGTTCCTGGCGGGTGGCCCACGGCTGGGGGGAAGGCCGGACCTCCCAGGAGGCAGGGCGAGGAGCCCAGAGGTGCAGGCCCCTCTTTGGGGCTTGGCCCTCAGCCCCGGGGGAGGGGGTGGTTTCAAAGTGGTCCGAATGAGTCGTTTTGGAAAGGGCGTCCAAGGGGTAGGGGAGGTGGGGGGCGATCACCGTGGAGGCTGGAAACCATGGGAGCCCCATGAGTCCGGGGAGACCAAATCCTACATCTCGTGGAAGGGGGCTCCTCTCCCTGGCACCGAGCCTGGCACACCGGGCAACACTTGGCAAATCCCGGAGGCTTTGCTTTCTCCAACTGGAGCACGAGGCGAGCGCTTTCTGAGCCTCCTCACCTAGCCGCATCACCTGGTAATGAGCCGGCGGATGAGCCCCGCGGCGGGCGGTGCCCCGGAGGGTCACCCGCAGAGCCAGAGCGAACGGGGAGCGGAGAAAGGCCCGTTGGAGGGGGCTGCAGACAGAGCTCATTGCCCACCTGGCACCCGGAACCGTATTCTGTGAAGGACCCGGCTGCCGGAGGGCGTCCGGAGGAAGGTGCCCCGGCGGCGGGGGCTCTGAGGTCAGGCCGTAAAGGGCCGTTGAAGGACCGGCGAGGTCGTTAGCCCGGAGAAGGGAAGACTTCAGTGGGACAGCGGGAGACGGGCCTCAGTATCTGAAGAACTGTCAATCAGAAAAGGGGCTGAAGCGGTCCTTTTTGTCTCCAGAGGACAGAACAAGGCTCAGTGGGTAGAAGTAACAGAGAGGAAATCACCAAAGTTATATTGAATGGCGGGAAAACAATCACCGTAAAACTTTCTAACTTTGAGAGCGGGTGGAGCCCCAGTGGAGCGGGCGTCTCCGAAGCCACTGGCTTTCCCCTCGTGGGGATCTTCAGGCAGAATCTGGTGGACACTTGAAGGGCATGACGTCTGGGGGAGCTTGGGCTTCCAAGAGGGGGGGGCCTCTGAGGCCCTCCCCATTTAAAAATTCTGGGAAGTGTCTTAACCTCTTCACACCTCCTCTGCAAACGAGGGGGCTGGATTAGAGCCACACTGGAGTTCCTTCCAGCTCAGAATGTATGATCTCCTCACCCCGTGGTCTTCTCTAGCGCTATCCCTGTGGACTTCTGGGACAAAACTCGGTCTACAGCTATAGGTGCCCAAAGCTGATTTAAAATTCTAAAATCCCTGGGATTCCAAATCAGAGAAATCCAAGTTGCCTCCTGGGAAAAGGAAATTTTGCAGAATTCAGAATGTTTTTCTTATTCCCCCAAAGGGCAGCGTGGAAAAACTCTGTCACCTTTCTAGATATAAGGGGATCAGAAAGCCAGGAGAGTCCTCCCGTGCAACCATCAGAGAGCCGCGGCCCTCATCCTGGGCACTGGCGTTGTGGCAGCGTGAGACCCGGGGACCTGAGACGAGGAGCCAGTGAACGAATCGGGCCATGTGCAGAAGACCCTGAGCTCGTTTAACCTGATCCTAGTGGACAGAACAAGGAGCACTAAAAGCAAAAATTGCAGGAGGACAAGTTTAGCCTGGTTGTAAGGAAGTACTTCCCAACGATGAAAGCTGCTCCAAAGCAGAAAGAACACTGTGATAGAGTGAGTTCTCCCTCCTGGAAATTTTCCATAAAGGATGAATACCCAGCTGTGGCGGGATTCGTACAGAAAGGCTTTGGTGGCCCCTCTGACATGCTGGGGTCTCTTTGTGGCAGTTCGGGGTCTGCCACTGCTGTCACCAGCATTATGTCTGGTCAAGGTCGTAGGTGCAAGAACACCAAAAGCTTGGGTAAGGATGGTTCTTGTTGCAAGGTCGGTGTGAGCTTCCACCCTTGACCACACAACACCTGTCCAAGCTCTCATGGCTTGCCCAGGCCCAAGCACCAGACTTGGAGGTTAATCCACCAGCTCATTTGCTGTAAAATCTCCAAATAGGGCACTTTGTGTCAGAATACATGGCTGCTTCTGCTAGGCCGGTTTGCACATTTTGTGACAGGACTCCCCTTCCTGGGCTCTGGGGTGAATCTAGGGGAGAGCTTTTCTCTTTTCTCCTCCTGCTCCATTTTTAGGAGGCGGCGGAGAGAAACCGGATATGGCGATAATTGATGTCTGTTTTTCTCACGGAGCATCCTTGAGGGGATACTCTCCCAACTTGTATTTGCAGCTGTGGCTGGGTCGGACGTGGGCAACTTCTACCTTCTGGTTCTAGGGATAACCCTGTGAGTCGGGAGCCCCCACCGGGGCGCTTCCTATGAACAGTCCAACCCCTAGGAGAAACAAACAGCAAAGGCTTTTACTGAGCTGGGAAGAGCCCCTTCCCAACTGAGGCATCCTCATGCATCATGGAAAGAGAGGCCGTGCATTTAAAAGCATAGCAGTGTGGAAGCACATGTTTGGACCCACATATAACAGTCTCCAAGTGCTTCCCCCGTTCAGCTCTCCTTCTATGTAGCATTTCTGGTAGAAGGTTTCTCTTTGCTCTGTAGTTACCGTTCTTCCCTTTTCTAAGGGGATTCTGTTCCTTAAAGCTCCTTCCTCCTTCAAGTGATTACCTCTCTTTATCCCTATTGTATATAAATACTCTATGCAGTATTTCCTGCCCCATACATAACTCTGCTGCAAGCTTGCTTGGCTAATGGGGGAAGGAAAGAGAAGAAATTCTCCCTTCTACAAACAACTCAAACCTTGCTTCCCTCAGACCCTTTCAAGGCTTCATTATTTCAAGCCCTCTGGGTGATTGTTTTGCTAACTCAGTCAATTCCATGATTCCCTCCTAATTGAATCTCAGAAAGGCATTTAAATTTCATAAAAGAACCAGGGTATCAATGTTTCTCTACAGTTAGTTTAATACTTGGTGATTATATTCTGGGTTTTCTAGGTTGAGGGTTAGGAACAGAGTAACTCCCTTCCTTACATCTGTGGTCGAGTGTTCAGAGAGGAAGAATTTGATTTTCTGGCGGAACCGAAAAAATACCAGCACACATTCAGAGTTGCAGCCGGCTTCCTTGTTAGGCAGAGTGGCCTGCTCCATACGTGACATAATTTGGGGGACTAGTGAAGGTCTCCCATCCTTCCCCTGCCTTCAACCCCCCCTACATTTAGAATAATGAGAACTGGTGCTTGAGTCAGGTATGATTTCAAATCCTGGCTCTGTCACACATGATCTTTGACTTCAAGCTAATCTCAGTTTCCTCTTCTGTGAAATGGGGATGCCAGACCTTTGCAACTATTCCCCCCGAATGTTGTTTTAAGGAAATTGCTTTAGCTAGTCTATGGAAATAGGGGTTGTTGCATTTATTGAGAATAATAGTAGTAGTAGCAGTAAAAGCTGCATACAGTGACAGAACTAGACTCTACCCAGGATGTCTCCGTGGCATGGGGGTGTATGAAGTCTATGCCAGCAAAGTACCAACTTTGGCCTGTAAAGCTCAGGCTGCGCTTGGAGGGGAGCGTTTAGCAGGAGGAGGTCAAGGAAGGCTTCCTGGAGGAAGTAACTCATTAAATTGGCCTTGAAGAATGTGGCCATGTCACCTTCTTCACATGAAGGTTGAGGTTGGGAGAGTATCCCATCCAGGATGCTCCATGAGAAAAACAAGACATCACTATCGCCATATCCATTTTCTCTCCCCCACCTCCTAAAAATGGAGCAGGAGGAGAAAAGAGAACTTAGAACAATTCAAAGCATGGACTTTGAAAAGCTGAGAGAAAGAAGAGCATTTCTAATGAGGGAAAGGGTGCAAGTCCTTCAGAAAGCCGAGAGTCTGGGACTGACGAGATCAGGATCTTCTTCTGATTCACTGTGTGGGATCCCAGGGGAAACAGGGTGTTGGAATATGAACTCCTTATGAGTGTCTTATAGGTGCTTCTTAATTTGTGGACTAGGTGATAAGCTTTGGAGCCCTGTAAAGGGCTCCGGAAATCATCTATCTCATTTCCCTCCTTTCATGGACAAGGAATATGAGCCCTGGAGAAATTAAATGTCTGTTCAGCAAATCTCGGGAAAGTAATTCCCCCTCTTTGAGCCTCAGCTTCTCCCTCTGTGAAATAATGGCAATGGGTGACCCCTACAGTCCTAGCTCCCAAATTCTATGGATCAGTGGGTGGGCTGAAAGAGAAGGAAGAGTCCAAGACAACTGAGGTTTGGAATGGTGGTGATGCAGCCGTGATGCTCCTATTGGAAGAAATGCAGAGGCAAGGTTAAAAGAAGTGGAGATCTGCAGCCTGGAAAAGAGATGGCTCATTTTTCAAGGCTGGGGTTGGGACATGACTTGGTCCTTAAAAATGCAAAGGGCTATCATGTGGAAAGAGGGATTAGGTTTGGCTGGACAGCTGCTGGAGGGAGTGTCTGTGCAGGTCAGGTCGGACTTGATGCTCTCCCAGGTCACACCCACCAGCCTCCGATGGCTTCTCTCTAGACAACCCGGACACCCTTGCTGTTCATCACGGCTCCAGGAATGTCTCCCTGGCTGCGCTCCCCACCCTTGCTGAGCAGCTTTGGTCGGGGGTGATTGGGGATGAATGATTTCTCCTTCCTAGCCCATCCTTTGCAGATAAGAATGGGAACCATTTGGGCCGAGCATCCTCCCTGGTGGGGGGGGGGAAGAGCGTGCATCAGCAGGAAGCTCCGGGGTGAGGTGGGAGGGCTGTCCATCCTCATCTCCTACCTGTCAAGGCCAGAGAGGAGCCAAGCACTCACAGTGCCATTTACCTCCCCCAGAAGCTGTCAGGTCTGTGGCTGTGCTAATGTTAGTGATTAAGGAGAAATGACCTCGTGGGTCAGGGTGGGGCTTCCCATCAGCACCTGTCACCTCCAATTGCTTTCCCCCTGTTTATTCTAGATTACCTCATTAAAGTTCAGGCCACTTCCTCCCTACCAGCCCTGACCTCAACAGATTTTTGCCTGAATTGTTTTTCATGTTCGGCTCTCTGGCTCCAGAGACCCTCAGTGTCAGTCGGTGGCCCCCTCCCTCCCTGGATCCTTCCCAGAGTCAGGGATCCCGAATCCCAGCTGTGTTCTGTTCCTGCTTCCCAAATGAAGAGTCCGAAAGGCAATATTCTTATTTGTCTCCTCCAGGGAAGGGAGGAAGGGTCAATGGGAATGCTCCCCCAGGACATGCTTTTCTAGCTGACCCACCTAGCTTTCAGCTGTGTGATTTAGTCACTTTTTTGCTTTGAACACGGCTCCATTACTTACTAGGGCTAGGAGGTATTTAGAGTGCGTGAAATTCATTTCCCTCATTTTACAGATGGGTAAACTGAGGCACAGAGAAGGGAAATGCCTTTCTCAGGTTCATGAAGCTAATGAGGGGCATTAGTGCTAGCCTCAGACTTAGGATTCCTTGGCCAAAGTTTTTTCTTGTTTTTCCCCACTGTGTCATGTCCCTTCTCTGAAAGGCCCCATCTGTAAAATGAAGGGGGTTTAAAATTTGGTGAGTGCATAACTAATTGAAACTGTATTTATATTTTTTAAAATTCAATTTTGTTTTTAGCTTCCTCCTTTATTGGAGAGTTTTAACCAAAGTGACAAGGCTTGGAATGATGGGATGGACCATCTGAAGACTAACTTCGGTCTTCATCAGAGGACCCACCATGATTTTGGCTTTATAAAGCAGCCCATTACAACTATTTATGTGGAGCTTTTGCTGTTTGAATCGGTGCCCCTGAAATGACTGGCTGATAGCTTTGAAGAATCTTGGAAGCATGTTAAGAATGAATAGATGGGGACAAGAAAAATGATAGGGAGTCTACTTAGACCCTGGAGCCCCCTGATGATCAGGTCAGCTCCAGGGGAGGTTTAGGGCTAAATATCATCTCAGATTGGAACAAGGAAGGATGTAGGACTAGAAATAAAATAATTGATATTTTTAAAAGCACCTCAAAATGTGCAGTGTACATTATATATGTTATCCCATATGACCCTGGAAACAACTCTGGGGGTGCTATTTCTTATTGCTCAGATGAGATGACTGGGGATCAGAGAGGGTAGGATTTGCTCAGGGTCATACAGCTACTAAGTGTCCGAGGTAAGCCTGGAATCCAGCTCTTCCTGACCCCGAGTCAAACACTTAGGACACTACATCATACAGAGATATTTGAAAGACATCACAGAGGAGAATTTCTGGACCACGTCTCTTAGTCCGATGCGGCGGAATATTAATATTCAGAAGACTTGGGTCTGAATCTAAATTACAACTTACTAGTTGTGTAATCTTGGGCAAACTGCTCCACCTTTTTCAGTCTGTGTTTTTTTCATCAGCCAAACAAAGAGTCGAGATTGATTGATGGGGCAGTGGGAAGCCTGGGTAAATTTGGATTCAGAAGACCCAGCTTTGAAATCCTACCTTACTTAATAGCAATGTGATCCTGCTCAAGTCAGTTAACCTCTGCCTCAGTTTCCCCAACTGTTAAATGTGAATAATAGTAGCTACATCGGAGGATCAAATGAGATAATATGTTAATATTATAATAAATATTATATAATATAATAAATAACAATAAAATGCTATATCCATTCTAGGCATTATTATTATTATTACCACCACTATCATCATCGTACTTTGTGATAGAGGTGGATGAATTTTGCTCAGGCAGCTACTAATTTTATCTCTTTGTCATAAAGAAGTCCTATCTCCTGGGGAGACCTATGCCCTGAGCAAAAAAGGAAGAATCTAGGAGCTTTCACAGACATGTGAAGGCCAACGACTGCAAGGCTAGAATGAAAGGAAAGGAAATAACCATTTCTATTTAGTTAAGCACTCTGCTAATTACAAATATTCTCTCACAACTACTCTAAGAGGTAGGTGCTGTTATTATCCCCATTTTACAGTGAAGAAAACTGAGACAAATAGAGGCTTAAAGAAGTGACCTGCCAGGGTCACATACTAGTTGTCTGAGGGTAGATTTGAACTCAAGACTTCCTGACTCCAGATACAGAACTCTGCTGCGCCAGAAGTATTGGGTGATCATGAATGAAAGGGGATGGGGCTTGTTGGAAATACGGACCCCATTGGCCATTGCTGGGAGGATGGGATGGGATTTGTCTTTTACTCTTGATTTATTATCCATGTACCCAGTCCAGGAGGATTAGAGTCTCCCACTTTGGAAATCACTGGTGTACATAAGCAAACTCTCTGCCCTCACAGATCTTACAGCTTAATAGGCAGGAAGAGCATTCTGTGTCTTTTGCTCTAAGGTCTGATTCAGTTAAATCCGATAGACAATTGTCGTCTCTCTTTTGCTAGATACCTGGTTGGCCATCGTGGGCTTTGTCATGTGTTGATGAAAAAATGATGAGTTTTTGCTTTCAAAAAGATTCTACTTTAATAGGGCAAAAAGCCCATGCTGACATATAGCCAGTGTTAGAATGTGATAGTGTCGGTCCTTCATTCTTGAAGAGGACCCTGATGTCAGGAGGGGATGCTGTGCCCTGTAAGTAAAGGGAGGGAGGGAGGGCTGGGCAAGGGCGCCTGCCTCACTGTTCCCTCCAGAGCCGTCTGGGTCCAGGGGCCAGACACAGATCAGGAGCACTGGAGACGGCCCTGGATGCAGTGGGAGACCTGGGTGTTTTTAAGCTAAGGTCTCAGTTTGACTGAGGCAGGGCCCAGTGTTAAGGATGGGTGACAATTGAGGCAAAAAATGGCCTCTTAGTCCAAAGTTAAAAAAAAAAAAAAGTTTCAGAGGGGAAGATTCTAAAACGGGAACAATTCCTATTTTGAATTCACTCTGAGCCAGTCAGGGCACAAACAAGTGGGGCTTGGCCTGGGACCTATTATTGGTCAATCAAGGAGAGCCGGGGTGATTTAGCTTTAAGGAATGGTCCCAGCTCCCTGGCAGACACATCATATTTTTCACGGTACAAGACATATGATGTATCTGTGAACTCCAACACAAAAAGTGTTGGCCACTGAAGAACTTTCCAGGCTGCCAATAATATCTCAATCATCTAATAATAATATTGTTAGTAATCAGTGAGAGATTTTCTCAGGGTTCTCAGGGCACTCAGGGTCTGTGGAGCAAGTAATCAGGACAGTTCAGAAAACTGCATCTTTGGGAGCATCAAGGTACCATTCATAGCAGTTGATGAGTAACTGACTAAATGGTACCCAAGGCCATTAAAAACATAATGAAGTATCAAAGCACAACTACTATCCTGAAAATAGCATTAAAGCAGAGGTTCTAGCACCAGCCTTGAATTCAGGAGGACCTGAGTTCAAATCTGGCCTCAGACGCTTAACAC
This sequence comes from Sminthopsis crassicaudata, assembly GCF_048593235.1. Lineage (NCBI taxonomy): Eukaryota > Metazoa > Chordata > Mammalia > Dasyuromorphia > Dasyuridae > Sminthopsis > Sminthopsis crassicaudata. The sequence continues at coordinate 665,005,718 of NC_133617.1, forward strand.
CTCCTAGCTGTGTGACCCTGGGCAAGTCACTTAACCCCAGCCTCAGGAAAAACAAACAAACAGTGGTTATCAAAGCTTTGCTTTAGGTCCCATGGATGTTCCTGATATCCTTTTGGGTGAGGATTCAAGAAGAAACTGTCTTTTACAATAATACTAAGATATTTTAATTTCCAATAAGGTAAAGAGAGATAGAAATGAAGGAAAACAGACTAGATCGATAAATAATTAGATAACCAACATAAACAAAAGCTAACAATAAAATAATAAATAAATAAATAAATAAATAACAATAAAAAATAAAATAACAATAAAATAAAACAAAAGGTAACAAGAGTTCTTAAATAATTTTTAAGTGGAATGTGATATGCTCACAAGAAAGATCCAACCAATCACTGAGAGAGAATAATTGGGCTGAAAAGTTGGGTCTGAACCGCAGTTTGAATGATTACCTATGGGACTAACTCCCTGGAAGTTACACTGGTGGTGATAGTGGTAGTAATGGCAATGCTCATGCTTTCACAGCAGCTGGTGGCGAAGTTGGTGGTGTTAGTGATGATGATGATTCAAAAGCATTCAATTCCATGAACTTGAAGTTCCCACAAGCACAGGTGCCTTTTAGACAATGGAGGTACAAAGCTAAAAATGACACTGACTACTCTTGTGGCTTCCATTCTATTGATAACACAGCTAGGGATTCAGCTCAACTCAACAAACATTTATTAGGTATTTTATGAGGTGCTAGGGATATAAACACTAAACTGAAGTAGCCCTTATCCTAAAAGGTAAGTTATATGATGGTGGTTGTTTTATTGATGATTGTTATATCGATGGGTCATCCTGATAACAGCAATGAATGAAAAAAAAATGGTGGTTCATTATTGTGAATGTGATAGTGTTCCCACTGATAATGCTGGAAGTGTTGATTATAAATAATATTGATAATGTTTATGATGGTGACGAGTATTGTGATGATGATGATGGTCTTAGCCACAGCCATGGTTATGGTAATAGTGACTGGTGGATCATTTCACCATGGACCAGGACAACAAAATTATGGGGTTACCCACTAAAATGGATGAAACCCAAGTATATTGGGATTATGGGCTGGGGTCATGAGTTGTCTCAAAAGAATCTGTAAGTTTAGCTATCCTCCAAACCAAGGGCAAAAATCTTATTAATCTATCAAGAGCAATTCAGATCCATTAGGGGTTGTGTGTGTGTGTGTGTGTGTGTGTGTGTGTGTGGATTGGTCCCTTTTTATGATCTTACTACAGAATGTTTCTCTAGCCTCCTTCCAACTCTTCCTCTTTTAGCCTTAACATCTTAGTAATGGATGGTAAGTTATACATTTGAAAATTAATTTTCATACTTTCCTCAGCATTTTATAATTAACATAATCCATATTTTTAAACATAATCCATTTTTTGAAACAAGGATAAGGATTTTAGCAATTACCAAGGGGGAAGACAAATTCCCTAGCAATAACCAGAAGGAAGATGCTATTAAGGGGAAGATGCCATGAGAGAGAAGTACATCATGAGACAGCGGTACACTGTGGTAAGCTAATCCAAACAAGGAGGTTAGGCTCCTATTAGCTATTGTGACGCTTAGCAAGCAGAGTGACCCCAAAAAGGAGCTAGTGGGAGATACAGGATCTATAAGAGATCTAGTAGATCTTTTATAAGGGAAATATAACCTCAGGGGTTTGATGTCATAACTTGCCTTTCTGATTGGATACAGTAACTAGTTATGCTGGTTTTTGTCAATGTAAAGATTTTGGCTAAGAATTCTACCATAACCTCACCTGAGATGAGGCTGCAATAAGGTCCACTTAAGCAAAAGGCCCGCTTAGGCCCGATGGCGTCTCAGTGCTTCTCTCTGCTTGCTTCAGGGAGTTCTAATTAGGCTTTCAGTTTGTGTGCAGTAATTCAGGCTTTCCCAGTTACCGGGACCTCATCAGTGAGATTAAGATGGCGAGAAGTCAGAAGGGCTGCAAGAGAACTGATGGCAAAGAACCTTCTTCTATGACCATATCCCACTTTGCTTGATGTGAAATGGAAACAGAAACTTCCCTGGGACTTGACCCCAGAGTCGAGTCAACAAACTGTTGGATTTGTCTTTTTTCTTTGAGAACTTTTTGGCTTGAACTGAAGTAGATGAAAGGTAATGGCCCTGTCTACCCCTTTTATTTTTAAACCAAGGGACATCTCTTTGCTTCCAACCTATTTCCTGGCTTCCGCCCTGTTCAGTTTAGTCTGGTAACTAGAACCCAAGCTAAGTATCTTCGGGTCCTTCCCCATCATAACACTCTCTGTTTAAAGGTCCCCGAGGCTCTGATTGTCTCTCTGCTAAGTTCTCACCTGGTCCTGCTAGTCCTGACATCCTGTGTGTGAGACACCTCGGACTGGAACCAACCTCCATCAGAAATGGGCGGCTGCCCAGGATTGTCCCTGGCGTTGGCTGGCTGTTTGGGGCGGGGGTACTTCTGGCTTGCCCTCTGGCTTGGAAGAAAGTGAGCTACTAATTCATTCTCTGAATTTGTACAAATTCCCTCGTGTCATTGGATTAAAGTAACAAGATTGGAGGCAGCCTGTGGCAGAGTCCCGGAGAAGCAGGGCCCTTTGTAGTGCCAAGGTCTGGAGTCCTTTTTGCACGTGTGACCTTGGGCAAATCAAAGGATCATAGAGTTTAGAATTCAAGGGACCTAAGAGATCATCTGGTGCAACTCCAGCTCGGTGTACCTTGGGCGCAAAAGGATGGCGCAGTGGCTGGAGCCCCGGGCTGGACGAGCGGGGCGTTCAAATCCAGCCCCAGGCACTTACTGGCCGTGTGGTCCTGTGCAAGTCCTGGACCTGCGTGCTTCAGTTTCCTAGATCAGGAGAAGTAACAACTGTGCAGCACTTAGCACATAACAAGCACTACTAAGTCCCTTGTCTGAGGATATACGGAGCAGACAGGATTTGACTCCCATTAATTCTAGTGTTCTTGACATTTAAAAATGTCAAGGAGGGAGGGCGAGAGGGATGGAGAGAGAGAGGGAGAAGAAGAGAAAGAGGGAAGGAGAAAAGGAAAGAAGGAGAAAGAGAGAGGGAGAGGAAAAGAAGGAGGGAGAGAGGGAAAGGGGGGAAGAAGGAAAAGGGGAGGTAGGCTGCTGGCTTAGCAAGAAGGGGATATATCCAGGGTAATCCACATCAGTGCCCGGTGTTCTGGGCTCGTTGGTGTCTGGGCCCAGACTGGGACATGAGACTGAGATGCAAACAGAACCCTGGCACTCATCAAGTTTAAACAGCCCTCCCCCATTCCCACCCCCACTTAACGGATGAGGAAGGGGAGACCCAGAGAGAGAAAGGAACCTGGCTAATTGGAGATCACACTCCTGGAGAGAATTCAGCCTGTGTGTGTGTGTGTGTGTGTGTGTGTGTGTGTGTGTGTGTGTGTGCGTGTGTGTGTGTGTGTGTGATGGGTAGGGGATAGAGGGAAAAGCAGGATCCCGGGGTGGGGGGGGTGTAGGGTCCCTGACCTTGGGAGATGAGTGGCTTAGCTGAGATTGGTTCAGAGCCTTTAATCCCCCTCCCCCGCTTCAGTAGACAGGGATGCTAGGACAGAATTCCAGGAATCTCTGAGAACCATGGGAAGGGAACCAGGCCCAGCCATGGGGTGGGGCGTTTTGTCTCTCTGGCCTCTGGCTGACCCTCCGGCTGCCTGTGGAGCTGCTAGTTAAATACCTGGACAAGGTACAAAGGGATTTTTTAAAAAGCAAGAATCGCCCCTTCTTGGTATAAAGCTGGGTGTTTTTCAGCTTGAGTGAAACATGGCTGGCTTGGAAGCATTTGCAGATATAGATGGAGTGTTGGCTAGCAGGGTTACCCAGGGTAATGAGCCTCGCTTGTCTCCTCAGGAGCCAGGTCAGAGGGGGACACAAACAGTCCCCGCCTTGGGAGAACGATCATTCTGAGGGGAAACGGAGCCCCTGCCCTCGGGGAGCATCCAGCCGGAGCCCCTGAGAGCCCTCCTCTCTGAAGGGCCATGGCTCTGCCTCTGACTCCATCTGGGAGAGCCCTCCCCTGGGAGTCTCTGGCCCTACCCTCAGGCGGCCCCTGGGCTGATGGCGGGTGCATGGGAACCCAGGAGAGAGCATCCCTCTCTAGAGCATGACTGTGTGTCCAAGCGGCCTTCCGCCACCTCACCTGCCTGAATCACATCTGCCTGTTCACGGGGCAGAAGCTTCAGGCGGCAGCCTCCCACCTCAGGATTTCAGAACTTGGGGACTGCCACAGCACAGACCCATGCGGATGCTACGTGGAGCCGATGGCCCTGCCTGAGGCCCCCAAGGGAATGCTCCTTGAAAGGCTTGTCGTAGGCCCGGTGGCACAGGCCAGTCGGCCTGGGGTCAGCCAGCAGGGAGCGGCTTCCAGGGGGCCGCACTTTGCTTGGTAAATCCCGAAGTCTGCTCGGTGACCTGGGATCAGTGATTTTTGACATTGCTTTTGTAAGTGCTCTAGGGGCCCGTATGAGATCGTGAAGTTCTTCGATGAGCATGCTCTCATTGCTCCACCAGCCGTTTGGGCCTCCCCACAATATCCTTACGATGAGCTCCAAGTGTTCAAGAAAAAGGAAGAGTCCACTGATGGGGAAAATTTCATTTTTGCCTTATTCTGAGAAGTTTCCCCAGCCGCCCAGCCATCCACAACAGCGGCCCAGCCATCCACAACCACCGCCCTGATTAATCAGCAGCCATCAGCAGGGAGGCAAGACCCTCCACCAGTGAAAAACTGTGACTCACTGAAGGCGCAGATGAGGGCTAACATTTTTCGGCAAGAAAGCGTTTTTAATTAGGGTATACACATTATTATATTTTTTAAGATCTAATACTATTGTGCACTTAACGGGCAAACCTAACTTTTATTTGCACTGGGAAACCAAAAATTTGTATGACTCACTTTATTGCAATATTTGGTTTGTTGCAATGATTTGGAACTGAACCCGCAATATTTCTGAGGTATGCTTGTGTCAGTGCTGAATGGCAAACAACAGGGACAGACGGCATCAAAGTGGATAGAGCAGGAATCAGGGAAACTTGAGGTCAAATCCTGCTTGAGATAGTAACTATTGGCAAGTTATTCAGTCTCTTCACCTTCTTTTTTTTCCCCCCATAATATGTTGTGGTTTTTTTTTTTTTTACTTACCTTCTTTCCTCATCTCCTAAATGGGCATACTACCTCACAAGTTGTTGCAAGGATCATCCGAGATGACCTATACAAAGCACTTTGTAGACCTTAAAGCAAGATTAAAATCCTAGATTTCTCATTGTTATTGTTAAAATGCTGAAAGACCTTCCAGAGGTAGATTTTGAACTTTCTCTTAGCGACTGCATTTTTAGTTCCAGGTTTCTTTAGCCATGTGAGCTTGGTGCACTAGTGAACATAACGTGTCCTTATTTCCCGTGATCAAGATTCCCCGGGGTTCGGTGGAGTGAGGGGTAACCCTGCCCCATGTGCCAACACTGATGAGGCCCTGGGCAGCCCAGCGACCAAGCTTTGGGCTGACACAGACATGGCTTGATCCTGATGGGCATCTCACCCAATCACTCGCTCTCTTATGACTGAACCCAGAGTTTTACTCTGGGCAAAACTTCCAATATCACTTATGTCTAGGTTCTGTAGATGTGGGAAAATGGACAAGCACACAAGGTGAGGCGGCAGAATTAGGAATAGACCAGCCTTTTTTCCCCACCCCATAAACATGCCAAAATACGTGAAGCGAACCAAGGCTAATAATAAGCAGTCACACAATCAAACCCCCTCTTCGGTGAATCCTCCGTTTCTCCAAGTTTCCTTTAGATTTAAGGATCCATTCCCCATTGATATGGACAGTCATTGATATAAGTGTGATAGAGTTACAGTTTTTTGCTCTTTTAGAGGAGTTTGTATTTTAAAACATCAGTCTAGATAAGTCAGTGCTGGAAGTTCAGAGAAAATGGGAAGCCACAGGGGGAGAAATTTGAGGATTTATCTGATGTCCCTCAAATCATACATTATGGGTAGCTACCTACTTCTACTAGTTAAGTACCACTAGTTAAATACTAACTAGTACTAGTTAGTTGTATTCCCTCCACCTAGGCTTCTTGCTTCTCACTTATCTCCCTACTCCTCAGGGAGAAGAAGAAATCCTGAGTTACCTGAGAGAAAGGACTGAGCGAGTACTTTAGCACCAGGCAGAGCTGTAAACTCTTCTCACATTAATAAAATGGAAATGCAGTTGGGTTGAAAACAAAGTTTTAATGCAAAAAAGAAACAGAATTAGAGCTAAGTGGGCTTTGATGCTAAAGCTACTTTTCTCTTTTTATAGAACTTGGAATAAGTCATTTTCTTCTCTGTAAAATAAAGGGATTAGACTACAGGGTATCTAAGATCCTTCTACCTCTGATATTCAGTGATTCTGTGAATTAAGGGGAAATCCATATCCTATAGATATTGACTAGCCAACTTAGATTCAGAGCCAAGAAGATCTGGGTTAGTATATAGTGACTGTGACCTTGGGAAGCTCAGTGCCCCCCTAACTCTCTAAGTTCCATAGAAGATGGCAACCTGTGTTGGCAGAAGAACTCTGGGAGTTCCCTAGTCCAATAAAACTGCGGGTCCTACCTCCATCTTTCCCTCTGCACATCTCATAGAAAAAAAAGTTCAAGATGGCGACATTTACAAAGGACTATATGAAAGGACCAAAGGAGTTAGGGGACAGAGTTTTCTTTAGCCATGGTCAGTGCATGAATTTATTTCCCTTGACAGTGTATTTTGTTACCAGGCTTCTGTCCCCCCCCCCTTTTTTTTTCTTTTTTAATTGGTAGGGGACAGGAGGGAAAGAAAATAGACTGTTGTTTGGTGAAAAAATTTAATTGACCCCACCCTCCCATAACACTGGATTTGGAGTCAGAAAAGCTTTTGCTTTGTTACCTTCTATCTCCATGGTGTTGGGAAATAATTTCTCCACTCCGAGTCTCTTCTAGGCTGTAAGAGGAGCCACTGGCTTACAAGGTAGTAGATTTAGGGCTGGTAAGGAGCTTAAAAGGGGCCCAGACAGCAAGTGTCAGAGGCAGGGTTTGAACCCGCGTCACGCTGGAAGGCAGGGTTATAGTAACATCTCTCAGATTGCTTTTTTCACCCTCTCGAGTTGTTCCCATCTCTAATATTCTGACACTGTGAGGAAGTTTGGTGTGATGGAAAGAGCCCAAGCCGGAGGGTCAGACGGTCAGCTTTGCCCCGGACTCACTGACTCAGCTTGGTCACCCCCCCAACCCCCTGGACCTGGAGCCTCCAGTTCCCTTGTCCGTCAGGAGGACAAGAATCCCTGCCCCGACTAAAGGGCTCCCCGGAGGCCCCGGGAGGACGGCGCTGGGGCAGGGCCTGGGAAAGCCTGAGAGTTTTCAGGATTGATGGCAGAAGGAGCTCGCTCTGTCCAACCCGCGGCCTCCATGTACTGACGCATCCCGGATCTGGTCCAGGGCTGGCTTCCCAACGGCGGACACTTTTCCAACCACAGAAATCCACCTCCTTCTTCCCTGGTTTCAAAGGGAGCAGAACTGGAGGAGAGGAGGCATCAGGGTGGGTTCCGAGTGTTTTTTTCTTTGAACATTGTTCTTGTTCCTTTGGGGCTCTGCCAGCTGTCTGGGCTTGGGCTGTTTGATGTATTTCCCTGGCCCTGGAGGTGAGAAGTTCCCCTCTTCCCCCCTTTTTTATTATTGTTTTTCCTCCTTTCTGCTTGGGCCGGCCTGTGATTGAAGCCATGTGCTGGGCAGGAGCGGCTGGTTGGCTCCTGGAGGTGGCTGAGCTCCTGCAGCTCCTGACCCGGGTCCGGCCTCTCTGGGTTTTAGCCTGGGCCCCAGGGGTGGACGCCAAGCTATCCCCTTCCTAAGCTGCGAGAGGAGGGGGTCGCGGATTAACTTAATTCACTGGCAGCCTGGGTATAGAAAAAGCCTTGGACTTGGAGACAGCCCAGCCTTAAGCCCCAGCTGTACTTCCTTTCAGTTTTCTGCCTCAATTTCCATATCTTTAAAATGGAAATAACATTCTTGACATTATCTATCCCACAGCCTTACTGTGAGTAGGAGATGAAACGCTAAAATAGTTCTCTGTAAACTATAAACTACCATGTGAATGGAAGCAGGGACACAATCTAGAAATGTTTATTGAAAGCCTACTTTGAGCTAGGTTCTGGGATAGATTAAAAAAAAAAAAAAAAAAAAAAACCTTCAATAGCCCCTATACAAATCCTAATTAGGGAAATAGGACATGCTTACAGATAACCACAGTGCTAAAGCATGATCAGTGTACTGGAGAGCTCTGAAGGAAGTGCTATTTATTGGAAGCAAAGGGAAGGTCAGTACCCACCGGAGGAATTAAGGAAGGCTTCGTGGAGAAGGAATAGTAATTTCTTTTCTTTTCTTTTTTTAAAATTTTATTTATAATTTTTTGACAGTATATATGCATGAGTAATTTTTTTATAACATTATCCCTTGTATTCATTTTTCCAAATTATCCCCTCCCTCCCTCTACTCCTTCCCCTAGATGACAGGCAATCCCATACATTTTACATGTGTTAAAATATAACTAGATACAATATATGTGTGTAAATACCATTTTCTTGTTGCACATTAAGTATTAGATTCCGAAGGTATAAGTAACCTGGGTACATAGACAGTAGTGCTAACAATTTACATTCACTTCCCAGTGTTCCTTCTCTGGGTGTAGTTATTTCTGTCCATCATTGATCAACTGGAAGTGAGTTGGATCTTCTTTATGTTGAAGATATCCACTTCCATCAGAATACATCTTCATACAGCATTGAAGTGTACAGCGATCTGGTTCTGCTCATTTCACTCAGCGTCAGTTGATGTAAGTCTCTCCAGGCCTCTCTGAATTCCTCCTGCTGGTCATTTCTTACAGAGCAATAATAAGGAATAGTAATTTCTCTAAAGATTTACCTTCATCATTTCAATGCCAAAAGACTTCCCTTTATCTAGTAATTCATTCAAAAAGTACAGACAGCATCCCTTGATCTCTTTTTACCACTCAAATGGATGAGTTTCTGTCTCCCAAATCTTGTTCTAACTCCTCTCTTTGATGAAGTTGTCCACACTTGGGATGCCTGGTTTGTTGCTCACCTTAGTCCCAAATCCAGGCTGACGACCAGAATGACAGTAACTATTCCCCTTACATCGTGCTCAAAGGGTTTTTGAGAAGTTTTAGTGATTTTTTATACCATGATCATTTTCATCTATGACTTTTCTCCAAGACAGAGAATCTCCCTTCATAATGAAGAAAGATATTTAGTCTAAATCAGATGACAATGATCGCATGTGATAGCAATGCAACTTTCTGCAGCCATAGACTCCACGTCCACAGTGAATAAAGCAAGTGCATTTCCTCACTGGAAGGCAGTCATTATAATTAAAAAATTATTTCACTTTTGTTTTAGTGTTTTTTCTCATTGTTATTGTTATAGTTTCCTTATTTTGTTTCTTTTTTTTTTTCCTGAGGCACTTGGGGTTAAGTGACTCGCCCAGGGTCACACAGCTAGGATGGAGTAAGTGTCTGAGGCTGGATTTGAACTCAGGTCCTCTTGACTGCAGGACTTTGTTTACATCATTTTATTTAAGGCTTAAGGAGCACTTTATACACTATCACATTTGATTCTCACAAACACCCTACGTGGTGGCAGCTGTGATCATCCCCATTTTGGAGATGAGGAAGAGATGAAATTACTTACACGGCGTCACACAGCTGGCAAGTGACCCAGGCAGGAGTCAAGACCAGGTCTTCCTGACTCCAAAACAATCTCGTTTTCCTCAAACATTCTTGAAGGGGCACTTTCTCCCGGAGAAGTTTGGAAGTCTGGCTCCACCAGAACTCACGGCTCCCAATAGGAAAGGCAAGGACCCAATCTTAGCAGCTCCAGCGTCCTGCTGGACAGATCCCAAACTGACTGGGTTCCAGCAAAGGGCTAAGTCTATGTCTAGACGACCTCCTGCTTTCCAGTCACTTCCATCTCTTTGAGCTGCCAGTTGGTGACCAACAAGGGATGCAGGCTCTCCAACTGGCAGCTCCGAGCCAGACGCTTATCTCTCTTTTCTGAGCCAGGTAGAGTCCCCCTCATTTTCTCCCGCCCTCTGATCCAAGGACACAATCTCGCTTCTCCTTGACCTGTGAACGCATCTCCCCTCTCCTCTGGAGCATTTGCCCTGGCTGTCCTTCACGCTTACCGCTGCTTCTTAGCTTCCTGGGTGTCTTTCAAGATTCATTTCCTAGCCCACCTTCTCTAGGAATCCTTTCCTGCATTCCCCATGACCGATGATTCTTTCTGAGATTGCCACCCAAATTTTGTACGTGCCTCGTCATTTCCATGTTCTCTCCCCACTAGAATGAGCTTCTTGAAGGCAGGAACCGCGTCTTCCCCTTTCTTTGTGTGTCCAGTGTTTAGCATGGGGTCTGACAAATAGTGAGTGCTTAATAAATGCTTGTTGACTGACTTAGAGCAAACACCCTAAGGCTTCTATTCCACATGGAGACAAGCCTGGCAAGCTCCTACGCTATGGGCACATAACGTTATGGGTAACTAAGTCTTTGTTCTTCTTCAATGACTGTCTGCTCTTTGGGTTCAAATTTCCTAGGAAATAGTTTTTTTTTTTTTTTTTTAACTTGCAATAAAGTTCTTATCTCTTTATTTAGAGTTGTACTGTAAGTCGGAGTGTATTTAGAAACAGAAAGAACTTCTTTGAGGTTGGAGTTTAAGATCATTAAACTTAGAGCAAGATCTGAGAGTAGTTAAGGGAGACTGAGTAGGAAATTGGGCGGGGGTGGGGTTTTAAATGCCAGCTTCAGAAATTTGGACCTTCAATAACTCCTTAGTACCTGCATGATAAAGTCCAAACGCCTCAGGTTTTCAGGATTTTCTATAATCTAGCTTTAGTTTTTTTTTCTTGCCCTAATTTCTCCTTCAGGTTTTATTCTATCTGGGACAACTTTCTTGCTATTTCCCAAGCTCCCCACGTGCCTCTTTTATTTTTATGCTCCCTGTGTCTGGAATGGCTTTCCCTTCATTTCTCTCATCATCCATCCAGTTCTGCCTACCTCCTCATGAAACCCCCTTTGACTACCCCAAAATGGTCAGAATAGAAGGAGCAAAGAGGCAGATTTTAGCTTGAGGTATAAGGAAAACCTTCCTGACCATCACAGCTGTTAAATGGAAGGACAAACTCCTTCCGCAATAGGGAGTTTCTTATCATTAGGGCTATTCACTCAGAAGCTGGGTGAGGGATGCTGTAGAAAGGCTTGTTTGTGGAGGCTATGAGATGTCATTACAGTGAGCAACTATGGATCACCCTCTTATAAATTAATTTTTCAGATGTCTAGGATGGGGGATAGATTATAGAAAACTTTTGAGTACCAGAGTAAGAGGTAGGGGACTTTATTATGTAGGGACTAGAGAGTTGCTGAAAGGCCACATTTCTGAGACAGGCATTTAAGACCCCCACAGTCTCCTACTTTGTCTTTATTAACACTAACTTGTAACCTTTAGAAAGAGTTTTCAAATAATGTGAGCCATAATCAGATCATTTTATTTTCCTCTTGAGGTGATGGGGTGGGGAGACCCATTAGACATTTTAAAATTGAGACATTTTATTCTGACAGATCAATCATTTCCACATAAAACACTTTGCTCTTGAAAGACTATACTTTTCTAAAAATACAATTTTAAATAAAGTGATCTATAGCTTCTGTGATCGATAGCACCTTTGCCTTTGTGCTTTTATATATTTATTAATTCTATATATTTCTTTATTTTCTTAACAGAAAGTATGTTTTGTCCTTAGTGGTTTGGAACCAGTGTTGACCACTTTATTTGAATTAAATTCTGTTTTTTTTTTTTTAATATTGTCTTCATTTAAATTATTATAGTCATTATATATATTGATCTTTTGACTTTTTCTTCATTTTTATCAGTACATCTCAGTCTTCTTATTGTTCTCTGAAGTCTCCCCATGTGCCACTCTTTATGGAGCTAGACCAACATGCCACAACTTTAGTCATTTCCCAGTCTTTGGGGACCCAGTGAGCTTCCAGTGTGGGGCTGCTGCAGAAGTGCTCCTTGGGGTTTATTGAAGTTTCTCCTCCTTAGGGAATCAGCCATTCTCGCTGCTGCTTGAGCTCCAACCTTCCCAGATGAGAGAAGGAACCAAAATGTTTCTCTGACGATACCTTACACCTTCTTTCTCCTGCTGGGGCTAGGCAGCAAGGGGCAGGCCAGGGGAAGATGTGCCTCCCATCTTCTCCACAGCAGTGACTTCCATCTGTCAGCATAAGGCAACTTCCACGTCTTGCTGCCCGCCCCATCTCCCAAGTGAGATATGGAGAAGCTCTGTAAAGAGGAGCAATTTTCCCTTTGCTCCATTTCTTGCTGTGCCTGTTTCTTCAGGAAAGAGGAAGAGGAAAGCTGATGGGAAAAGGGACTTGCTGGTCTTGCTGTGCAGGTTTGACCTCCATCTCCTGTTGCTCCCTTTCCTTCCTGATTTCTGCCCATTACAGGGAGAAGGAAAAAGGTCTCCCATCTGTCCTTCTGGCCATTTGCCTGCTTTCTCTCTTCTTACTCTCCTTATCGCCTAAATCTGCCTTCCAACTTTATGCTTCCAAGGAAACTGTTCTCTCCAAAGTTGTTAGTGATCTCTTAGTTGGCAAGCCCAATGGTCCTCTCATACTCTTCTTTCTTCTCTCTGCAGATCCTGACCTTCTCCTTCTGATACTCTCCTCTCTCTGGGTTTTCAGACCTCTCTGACTGATCCTTCTCTGAATCCTCTGCTGCATTCTCCTTCAGAGCACACCCTCTAACCACAGGTGCCCCTCAGGGTTCTTCTCTTTCTGTCGTACTTCGCTTAATGATCTCATCAGCTCCCATGCATTTAATGATTCTCTCTAAGCTGATGAGTCTCAAATCTGTCCCAGCTGCTCTGCCGATCTCCAGCTGCTTTTCAGATATCTTGTTTTTCTGACTGCCTTTCTGACATCTCAAACTGGATGTCTAGTGGACATCTCAAACTAAACATGTCCGAAATGGAACTGATTATCTTTCCCCTTGAAATGCCTCCCATCCCAACTTTCCTTATTACTCTTGAGGGCAAACCACCCTCCCAATCCCCCAGGCTTATAAATTACTAGTCATCCTGGATTCTTCACTATCTCTCATCCGCTGTGTCTGAGCCGATTTCACCTTTGCAACATCTCTCAAATATGCCCTTTCTCTCTCTGACACTGGGCCCTTCATCACCTCACACTTAGGTTATTGCAGATGGATCTGCCTTCCACAAGTCTTGCCACACTCTAATTCATCCTCCATTCATCCACTAGAGTATTTTTCTCAATTGATTTGCTTTTTTTTTAAAATGTAACATTTATTTTTAATTCCAAATCATCTTTCTTCCTCCAGTCCCTCTTTACTCATTGAAAAGGCAAGCAATTCAATACCCATTATACATGTGAAGTCATACAAAGTCATACAATATAGCTATGTTGCAAAAAAAAATTAAGAAAAATAAAGTGGAAAAATATGCTTCAGTCTGCAGTCAGAGTTCATCGGCTCTCTAGAGGTAGATAGCATTTTTCATCATGAGTCCTTTGGAATTATTATGGATTATTGTATTGATCAGAGCAGCTAAGTCTTTCACAGTTGATCATCGTTATAATATTGCTATACTGTGTACAATGTTCTCCTACTTTTGCTCACTTCATTTTGCATTACCTCACATAAGTCTTTCCAGGCTTTCTGAAAGCATGTTTAAAGTGATTTTCTTAAAGCTCAGGTTGGACCATGTTTGCTCCACACCTTTATCACTCCCTTTTCATAACACCCCCATCCCACCCTAGTGTTTTTTTTATTGCCCTCAGAATCAAATACAGAATTCTCTGATGTTCAAAAACCTTTATAACTTAGCCTCCTCCTACCATTCTGGTCTTCTTATATCTTAGTCCCTGACATGTGCTATGCAATCTAGTGACACTGACCTCCTCCCTGTGCCAGTAGCAAGATGCTCCATTTCTCAGCTCCTAGCATTTTCTTTGGTTGTCCCCTATTGCTGGAATGCTTCATTTCACTTTCTGATTTCCCTGGATATCTTCACATCCCAACTGAAATCTCATCTTCTATAGGAAGCCTTTCCCAACACCTTCCTTCTGCTAATTGTTTCCTATTTCTCTTGTATATGAATTGTTTGTATGCAGTAGTTGGTTTGTTGTTCCCCCCTTTAGATTGTAAGTTCCTTGAAGGCAAGGACTATTTTTTCCCCTCTTTTTGTATCCCCAGCATTTAGTACATTGCCTGACACATAGTAGACCCTTAATATATGCTAACAGATTGTTTGAAACAGAGAGTATAACGAGTTTAGGTCATATTCTTCTATATCTCTAAATTGACTCCTAGAAGAATTATACCAGTTTAGCTCTACATTGATATTTTAGTGTGCCTGTCCTCACACAGCCCCTCTTAACACTGACTTTTTCCATCTTTTACCATTTTGGCTAATTTGATAGCTAGAGTTGTCTTATTTTAATTATCTTAATTTTGATTGAATTATCTAATCTTAATTTAACTTCAGAGTTATCTTAATTTGCATTTCTCTTATTAATTATTGAGATAATTTTCTCCAAGATAGTCTCAAGTCAATAGTTGTGTGCTTCCTTTAGTAACTGAAAGGAGTTTGTTTTATGACATGAGCATATTAGTCATTCTTGTACAATACCAGTAATCACATCCTAAGCCAATGTTGGCTGGAGGGATTGAAAAGAAATAAAAATCACACTCATGAATTGGACACATAAGGACCTGAATTAATCGAAGATGGAGATTGTAACACAGTTCTTCAATAATAGTAGCTTCTTTTCCTAACTCATTTAGAGGAACAAAAGTGCTAATGTTGGGAATAAAAAGGGAAAAGTATTTTCAGATGTGAAACTATATCATAAAGCAGCAATCATCAGTATTGATTATTATTGGTTAAAAAAACAGAAAGAAATTGAACAATGGAACAGACATAGGGAAATGTAGGTGGTTTTAAAAAGAAAAGATTTTATTTTTTAAAAGTTTTTTTTTTTATCCACAGTTTATTAAGACTGCTCTGCAAGTCTACTTTGTGCTCAGGGAATTCAAAGATGAATCATCCTATGTTGAAAAGTAATTTGGGAATTGAAGAAATTAAGGAAAAAACCACCTACCTCATCTTTTTCATTTTCTTCCTAGTTTGAGGAATATAAACACTGACTTAGCTGCATATCTTAGTATAATTTCCCCCACATTGGCCTATTAAAGTCTAATTGCTTTCTTCTTTAAAAAATACATTTTTATTTATCATTAAAATAAGTCAAATTTTAAAATTCAGATGTTTCCTTCCTCAACAAGAAACTACTTTTCTTTTGTTAAAAAAAGAAACTTGTTTGTTGATGAAGAGATGCAGCCAGAATAAATAAACTTGTTTTAGTAACATAAAACCATTGAAATGTCTGTGGCTTTTTAGTGACGATTGTTTTCTTGTCCACACAACATGACAGAAATGTTCCTTCAAATAATCATGATTAATCTGTTCTACTGGAAATGTTTCACTGATGAATAAATTGACAAATGCTAGTTTCAGGATCAAAAAATTCTAGATTTTAGGGCTGAAAAGAATCTCTGAGATTACCTCTTACATTACATGTAAGAAAATAACATTTATTATTTGGCAAATAATAATAGCTATCATTTATATAATGTCTTAAGATTTGCAAAGTACCTTATTTGATCATTACAACAATCCTGGGAGGTCAAGGATATGATCCCCAATTTATGGTTAAGGGCATGTTTAGTGACTTGCTCAAGGATGAGACTTAGTAATTGTCTGAGGTTGGATTTGAATTTCCTGACAAAATCTCCAACCAATGTGCTACCTAACTCTCCTTGACAAGGGATTGAAAAAGAAAGATGAAAAGTTATCCAATAGAAATTGATAAGAATTTATCTAATACACATTATATGAAAGGCACTGTGCCTGGTGCTGAGGATAGAAAGATAAAACGATAATCAGCTTTCCTTCTCCATTTGACATTTTCTTGGTGGGTAATCACAATGGATATATTGTAGCTGGCTCTTCAGAGAAGATTGTTAAATTTTCTTTGTGACTATACCTCAGAAATAGGTAAACGCTACAAATTAGGGTTGATTTTTTTAAATTTTTATTGATCTTAGACTTAAGAAAATGGGGGAGAAAATATAAAGTATATTAAACTTAATGCATACTTCCCCCTCTCTCCGCCCCAGAGTCAATTATCAAATACTCAGCTGTATACTCCCAGTGTCTGTTCCTAGATAAGTAGATGTATGATAGTTTGAAGAGACAGAAAATGCAAGCAAAGAGAATTGGGACAAGTTTTCTATAGGGATAGCATATTAACAGAGGCTTAAAGAAAATCAGGGATTCTTTTTTTAAAACTATCTTTTTATTATTTTTCAAGTTTTCAATAGTTTAAAAATTTTCCAAATATTAGAATTTTCAGCATCCATTTTTTGTTCAACATTCAAAATTTGTTCCAAATTTTTCTCCCTTTCTCTCTTTGCTTTCCCCCTCCCCAAAACAGCAAGCAATTTGATATAGAATAAATATGTGCAAATTCTTTTAAACATATTTCTGTATTTGTCCTGTTATGCAAGAAAATAAGACCAAAAGGGAAAAACCGCGAAAAAGAAAAAAGCTAATAAATAAAAAAAGATGAAAATACTGAGCTCTGGTCCATATTCAGTGTCTATAGTTCTCCCTCTGGATGTGATTGGTATTTTCCATCCCAAAACTATTGGAATTGCCTTGAATCACTGCATTGTTGAAAAGAGTCAAACCCATCAGTTGATCATCATATAATCTTGTTACCGTGTATGATGTTCTCTTGGTTCAGCTCACTTCACTTAGTTCGTGTAACTCTTTCCAGGCTTTCTGAAATCAGCCTGATCCTCATTTCTTATAGAACAATAGTATTACATAACATTCATATACCATAATTTATTTAGCCATTCCTGAACAGATGAATATCCACTCAATTCCCAATTCCTTGATGCTGCAAAAAGAGCTTCTACAAACATATGGGTCCTTTTCCTTCTTTTAGGATCTCTTTGGGATGTAGATCCAGTAGTGAGACTGCTGGATCAAAAGGGATGCCGAGTTTTATAGCCTTTTGGGCATAGTTCCAAACTGCTCTCCAGAATGAAAACTAGGGATTCTAAGAAGTGAGAAGGTAGTGTTTTATAGGCACGATGAGTAGCTTGTACAAAGATATGGAGGAAGGAAATGAAGGTCATTTCAGAGGACAAAAGGTAGGCTAATTTGGTTAAAATATAGATTGTGTGAAGGAGAGTTGCGTGACATATCCCTAGAAGAGCACTTTGGAGGAAGATTGGGAAGTGCTTAAAAACCAAGATGCAGAGATTTTCCTTAGAGGCAATAAGGAATCGCTGTATACTCCCGAGCAGAGAAGGTTGCTTAATGGTAGCTTTGTGGAAGATGAATTGAAGAAAGTAGACTTGAGGGAGGGACACCAGAAAGTCAGGCCATTGGTCTAAGAGAGAGGTGATAACTCTCTCAACTGTGATCATATTAGTGGATAGAGGAGAATGGATGACAAATATATGGAGAGAGAATCTACAGCAGGATGCAGCACTTAGGGAAGAAAAGGGAAAACTCAAGGATGATGAGTGATCACAAATCTGGGGACTGAAAAGAAGGGTGATGGCTTTAGCAGAAACAGGGAGCTGTGGAGGAAGAATGGGTTTACCAGAGAAAAAATTTTGGACATTCGGAGGTCAAGATGCTACAGGATATGGAGTTAGATACAGCTCATGGCTGCTGGTAATTTCAAACTATAGGTTAGGGCTGTTGGACTGGAAAGAACAAATCTGGATCCAGAGACTGGGAAATCATCTGTATGGAGCTGTTAATTGAACCTATGGGAAATAATGAGATCACCAAGGTGGTATGGAGAGGGAAGAACAGAGAGTTCAGGACAGAGAAATGGGGGCACGACCCACATTTACGGGTTGTTAGGTGATAATCCAGCAAAGAGACTGAGTAGGAGGACAAGCAGGAGAGAGCAGGGTCCCTAAGGAAGAAATATGCAGGAAATGGTAGGGAGCAGGATTAGTCAGAATCTCAAATGTGGCAGAGGTCAAGAAAGGTGAAAATTGAGAATGGATGTTGACTTTGGCAATCAAGAATTCTTGAGTGACCTTGGAGGAGAGTAGCTTTGGTGGAGGGATGGGCTCAGAAGCCAGACTGCTGAGAGTGAGTGAGAAGAATTAAGATTGCTTTTTCTAGGATTTTGGTAGTAAAATATTGGAAAGGTAGAAAATTGTAGTCTAAGCAATGATAGGATCAAGGCAAGGCTTTTTAAGGATGGGACATCAAACCTTGGGCATGCTTATGGCTGGTAGAGTGGTCATGGGAGTATAGGTCCAGAACTAGAAGGGACCTTAACGGTAATGATTCGAATCTCCTCATTTTACAGATGAGGGAAAAAGACCAAGAGACGTGATATTTATTCATTTGGGTTACATAGTTACTAAGAGCCTGGGCCTGGGGTCTGGATGAGTTGAGCTTGTGCTCATTTATTCATCCAAAAAAACAGTTTTTCCCAAAATGAGAATTCCAAAAACTGGTTGGATTAATTCCCCCAGGACCTGGGGGGGGGATATTTTGGCAGTCTGATCTGGAGGTGCTTGTTCAGATGGGAAGGAGAGAGATAATTACAGAACAAATGTTAAAATGGTCAAGGTGGATGCCTGAATGGAATATAAAACATGGTCTGTGAACTTAGAACTTTGTGTTTATTTTTAAGAGCTCTCTCTCTCTCTCTTTTCTCTCTCTCTCTCTCTCTCTCTGTCTCTCTCTCTCTCTCTCTCTCTCTGTCTCTCTCTGTCTCTCTCTGTCTCTCTCTGTCTCTCTCTCTCTCTCTCTCTCTCCTCTCTCTCTCTCCTCTCTCTCCTCCCTCTCTCTCTCCTCTCTCTCTCTCTCTCTCTCTCTCTCTCTCTCTCTCTCCTCTCTCTCTCTCTCCCTCTCTCTCTCTCTCCTCTCTCTCCTCTCTCTCTCTCTCTCATCTCTCTCCTCTCTCTCTCTCTCTCTCTCCTCTCTCTGTCTCTGTCTGTCCTCTCGTCTGTCTCTCTCTCTCTGTCTCTCTCTGCTGTCTGCTCCTCTCTCTGTCTCTCTGTCTGTCTTCTCTCTCCTCTGCTCTGTCTGTCTCTCTTCTCTCTCTCTCTGTCTCTCGTCCTCTCTCTCTCTCTCTCTCCTCTCTCTCTCTCTCTCCTCCTCCCTCTCTCTCTCCTCCTCTCTCTCTCTCTCTCTCTCTCTCTCTCTCTCTCTCTCTCTCTCACTCTCCTCTCTCTCTCTCTCTCTCTCTCTCTCTCTCTCTCTCTCTCTCTCTCTCTCTCTCTTCTCTCTCTCTCTCTCTCCTCTCTCTCTTCTCTCTCTCTCTCATCTCTCTCTCCTCTCCTCTCCTCTCCTCTCCTCTTCTCTCTCTCTCTCTCTCTCTCTCTCTCTCTCTCTCTCCTCTCTCTCTCTCTCTCTCTCTCCTCCTCTCTCTCTCTCTCTCTCTCTCCTCTCTCTCTGTCTCTCTGTCTCTCTGTCTCTCTCTCTCTCTCTCTCTCTCTCTCTCTCTCCTCTCTCTCTCTCTCTCTCTCTCTCTCTCTCTCTCCTCTCGGTTCACACAGCTAAGGAAGTGTTAAGTGTCTGAGGTTGAGTTTGAACTCAGGTCCTCCTGACTTTAGGGCTATTACTCTATCTACTGAGCCACCTAGCTGCCCCAAAACTTGTATTTAAAATAATTACTAGAACTTTAGAAAAATTTTAACTTCCTAGATTACAAA
The DNA here is from genome assembly GCF_048593235.1 of Sminthopsis crassicaudata. Lineage (NCBI taxonomy): Eukaryota > Metazoa > Chordata > Mammalia > Dasyuromorphia > Dasyuridae > Sminthopsis > Sminthopsis crassicaudata. Next base: position 665,025,638 of record NC_133617.1, read on the forward strand.
TACCACCAAAAATCATGTAGAGACCAAATACTTAATAACTTTTTTCAGGTGACTGGCGTTTTCTTTTCTTTTAAAATTGAAAAATATTTTATTGATTTTTAAAAAATTAAGCACTTCTATTATTTCCCAGCACTTTTCCCAGCACATTCCCCTCCCATAGAATCCTCCCTTGCAATAAAATAAATCAATAAATAATATATGTGAGGGAGTATGTCTCACTTTGCACCAATAGCACACCACTTCTTGGTTGGTAAGTCACCCCAGATATTCACTGTAGTCCCAACTGATCACTGCCGGGGACTGGAATTTGAAGTCTTAGTTGTGTTGTCCTTTATGCTTTTGTTGTCATTGTGTAAATTGTTCTATTCGCTTACTCTTACTCACTTTACTGTTTCCCTTTGGAAGACTGGGTCTTCCAAACACATAGTGGTGACTGCTGTACTCCTAAAAACTCGATGCATCTGTTAGCATTTGTGCCAGCTAAGCACTTCTACTCTCAGCCTAGAGTTGGACACTACTACAGAATACTGATACTTGAGAAGGCTATTAGCTAAGTTTTCTATTAATTTTATCTGAAGGCACAGTCTAAGGAAGCTGCCCTAGATGTGGTGACCATGTAGCATCCAAGTCTAGACCAAACAAAAGGTTGAAAGGAAAGTGATGATGAAATTGGAGAAACCCTTGAGTTCAGAAGTTTGAACTAAGTGAGCTATGCTGAGGGGGGTCCAAATCAAAGTCGGCACCACTATGGTGAGCCCCTGGGAATTGGCAGTTACTGTGGGGAAGAGCAGAGGAGCGTGAACTGGACCACATAGGAAATAGAACAAGACAAAGCTCATTTCCCATTTGAGTGAGATAAAGAAACAGTCTTTAAAAGGAAAGAAAGAAAAGGGAAGAGAGGGAAGAGAAAAGGGAAAGGAAATTAAGGGAGGGGGAAAGAGAAGTGAAAAGAAGAGAAGGGAAGAAAAGACAGGAAAAGAAGTTTACCTAGGGGTGTGTGTGTGTGGGGTTTAGCTGGTGTTAAATGCTTTTCAAAATTATCTTATTTTTTGATGCTTTTTAAAAACATCATATAGGTTTCTAAATATGTTTCTCCCTCTCTCTTTTTCTTACCTTGCAAGCCATTTCTTATGACAAAAATTTTGAAAGAAAATAGTTCAGCAAAGTTAATGACTCCCTCATCTGTGTCTAGTTATGTATGCAGTGTTCCACATCCAGAGTTCCTCACTTCTATGATGAAGGAAGGAATGTATACACACACACACACACATTCACAATGCATATGCATATAGTCATATAAATATATGTATATATATATATATCTAGATTTGCATATGTATAAATACTTATATACATATATATTCACAATATACATACATACAGTCATATAAATATACGTATACACACATATAGATACACAAATACACACTGTTCTCCAGGTCCGCGCTTAGTCATGACACCTGCACAAACCAACAGTTTCTAGGCTGTTGGTGATTCAGTTTGGGCACTTATCGTTGAAATTCCTTCTTTAACCATTGCCAAAGTTTTCTTAGAAAGGTCTGGAGAGTCTTTTTCACAGGGTACCTTTAAAACTTTTTTTCAAATTTAAAATTAATCTCTCTGGGCCTCAGTTTTCTACTTGTAAAAGGAGAGCATTAGGACTGAGTGATTTTTGAAGTTCCTGCTAGCTCTAAATCTTTTCTGATCTAGATTGTAGAGTAGAAAAGAGGAATTCTAGAATTAGAATTCTAAATGGTCTTCTAATCAGTCAATCGATGAATTAATCAATCAATGAATATTTATTAAGGGCCTATATATGCAAGGCACTAAATATAAAGATGCAAGTGGTCCTAAAAGTCTTGGTACTGTTAAGCTTTAATAACATAAGAATAAATGTTATCAACTTATTTTAAAAACCCCACCACATTTGAAAAACCAATTATTTAGATTGAAAAAAATTAAAGTTTCTTATTAAAATCCACCATAACCATCACCTTGTGCCATACAGAACAAAAGTTCTGCATTAAAACTTTTATCAGATTGCTCAATAATAATTATAGTATTTATATAGTGTTGGACACTATGCTAAGACCTCTGCAAATATTAACTCGATTGAGCCTTAAGATGCTCTTGGGAGGAGGGTGTTATCTTCATACCCTCATTTTAAAATTGAAGAAATTAAGGCAAAAGGATTAAGTGACTTGACTAGAGTCACCCCAACATGCAAGTATCTGAGGTCAAATGTCGAACTGTGCTCTTCCTGCCTCTATTCACTCTTCCACTTAGAGGCTGAATTTATATTTATATTAATAATTTATATTAATATTAATAACCTTAGCCTTAAGATCATTTGAAGAACAAGGTTTTGATGCATTTACAGTGTTACCATGACTCCACAAGAGAATGTCTGCTGGACATAGACCAGGTGATGTGGCCAAAAAGAGCATCCTTTCTACTGATCAATTGGTCTAAGAATATCATCCAGAAACTTGTTCATGCAGTACATCATGATAGAGCATCCCATCCTTTTAAATTTAAATAGAAAAATAAAATTCCTATTCATAATTCGGAAAACTGATTGTAAAAGACATATAATTAAAGTTCAATGGCCGTGCTTTGCAAGTTTGCAGCATTTAGAAATATAAATAATTAACATCCAATGAGATGTGCTTTATGTTTGCAGCATTTATATTTCTGAAATAAAGCTTAAAACTGAAGTAAGATTTTTGTAACCCCCCCCATACAAAACAATGAAA